>NC_134556.1:13384054-13684054 GCF_025594145.1 Primulina tabacum | reverse complement strand
ATCGGTCCTTATGAGTTACTTGAAAAGATTGGCGATCGAGCCTATCGACTAGTTCTTCCTCCTTCCCTATCCGGAATACATGACGTATTTCATGTATCAATGCTGCGTAGATATATGCCTGATGCTTCTCATGTCATTCAGTCTGACGAAGCCGAGCTTGATTAGACGTTAAGTTATGTTGAGCAACCGATACGGATTCTGGATTGGAAAGAAAAGCAGCTCAGGACGAAGACTATTCCGCTAGTGAAAGTCCAGTGGAGTCGTTTATGATATGATTGATGACTTGCGATTTTGACGACGAAATCATTTCTTAGAGGGGGAGAAATGCAAGGCCTGAGAATTATTAGTCTTCATTGATGCGATATTCAAAGATATGAGAATGCATGACATGTAATGAGAAGCAATAAATGAGATGGGGGAAGGAGAGACATGAAAAATTAGAATTTTGAATGAAGGGCAGACCGCACCCGCGGTCCAAGAAAGAGTGCATCCGCGGTTGATGGACAGAGAGTTGGGAATTATTTACAGAAATGACACCGCACCCGCGGTTCAAACGTAACCGCACCCGCGTTGATGTCACCGCACCAGCGGTCTTATATGTAGCGCACCCGCGGTCGTCGATTTTGGAAAATGAATAGACTGCCGAAGCTTGAGCTCACCGGCGGTCTAGAAGGAGCGCACCCGCGGTGCTGCATGCGAGAAAGCCACCCTTGTTTCTTATGAAGACACATGGCATATATATAAATAGAAATGTGCTGAGTCTTCACTTTCACCACTTCCATCAGCTGAGAACGAGAGAGAGTGGGGAGAAGCTTCAATTCCTTATGTTTTAAGGTTATGATTTTGAAAGAATTACACATCCAAACTTAAATCCGAGACGAGATTCGTGTTCCTCTTACAAGGGCTTCAAAAAGGGTATACTTTCTATATCTTTTTAGCATGTTTTGAAATATACATGTTGGAGCAATGCTGATATACTTGTGATTATATGTTCTTGAGATTATAGATGTCGTAGAATCGTAAACAGATCGATTATCGGATATCGTATGCGATTTGTATGAAATTCCAGCTTGTATGTGTATGAGGAGGTACCGATTTTGATATGATGGGGTATATATTGTGATGATTATGAGTTGAGACTTGAGAATTGTTGATATATGTGAGAATTGGATTGACCGGTATTGAGAATTACGTCGTTATGCCGTCAAATAGTACCAAGGTCAAGTATTGAATTGGATGTGTTGATTGAGATTAGAGATTGATACAATGTGTGTCAACATTGCCATTTCAGATTGATATTGTAATGCCCCAAATTCGACGAATGTCCTCATTGTATCAAGACAAGTCTTTCCAGCGTGCTTATGTCCTCACTCACACGCACCCTGGGATATTTCCCAGGAGGTCACCCATCCCAAAATTGCCCCAAGTCAAGCACGCTTAACTATGGAGTTCTTATGTGATGAGCTACCGAAAAGAAGATGCACCTTCGTGATATGAGTAGTACAAATCAAATCTTTTAAGCCCTCTGCAACTGTACAGTCCATTACATTGAACAGTCTCGGAATCCCTCTCATTCCGGTGTGGGATAGGTTCATTCATGTTCCCTCCACCTAGAAGCCTGCCAGGAGCCGCTCATTGTCCGTGCAACTGATGGCACTGGCGATCACCCCCCGCTCTCTTCGACCCCGGGCCTCACATGACCACCAGCTTCCGCTTGGTTCGTCCCCGAACCACACCGTACTAAGAGAGGTCGGCTCTGATACCACTTGTAATGCCCCAGATTCGACGACTGTCCTCACTGTATCAAGACAAGTCGTTCCAGCGTGCTTATGTCCTCACTCACACGCACCCTGGGAAACTTTCCAGGAGGTCACCCATCCCAAAATTGCCCCAAGTCAAGCACGCTTAACTATGGAGTTCTTATGTGATGAGCTACCGAAAAGAAGATGCACCTTCCTGATATGAGTAGTACAAATCAAATCTTTTAAGCCCTCTTCAACTGTACAGTCCATTACATTGAACAGTCTCGGAATCCCTCTCATTCCGGTGTGGGATCGGTTCATTCATGTTCCCTCCACCTAGAAGCCTGCCAGGAGCCGCTCATTGTCCGTGCAACTGATGGCACCGGCGATCACCCCCCGCCCTCTTCGGCCCCGGGCCTCACAGATATTGACAGATTCGACATCGAGACTTCGCCTACGACAGATTGTTCGATGAAAGGTATAATTCTTGCTTTGTTTGGGGAAGACACAACTGAAATGAGATTTAATTTGAGTTTCCCAACCAAATCACATACTAGAATTGTTGTTTATCTTTTGATATGAACTTGATTTGTTTATAGATTTATATTCAAATCTCTTGATATGATGATGTCTTGTTTATAGATTATATTCAAGCCTTTGAGATAGGAGAGTCATTGGCAGACTTGCCAAACTAGACGTTCGGTGGTATCGACGCTTCGGATCAGATTCAATCCGATTGTAGACATTCGATACAGACAGGGCCGAAGTCTAGGAATAAGACGTACAGTTACCCCGATTGGGAGGGTAGGTGATAGACAGTGACGTCTTATTCACACCGGGATCCCTAGAGTAGAGTCGAGTCGAGTCATGACATGATTTGAATTGAATGGCATGCTCATATAGATTGGTTTCATAGACTATGGAACCCATTGTTATTGCTTTCATGCATGATTTATGCTTATGTATTAGCATGCATACATGTTTTATACTGGGATTTATTCTCACCGGAGTTTTCGGCTGTTGTTATGTCTGTATGTGTGCATAACAACAGGTAGGGCAGGATCTGGGTCACGACAGAGATGAGTTCGAGATAGAGTGGTGACTTCGGACGCAGAAGATTATTAGTTGTTTATTACTAGACTTGTACTACTTGTGGTTGTCGTTTGTATTAAACACTGGTTTGTATGAATGTATTGGATCAAGACATGTAATTATGTTTATTGAAATAAAATGAAGAACTATCTTGTGCTTGTTTATATACATCTGAATTAATGTTAAAAAGCAAAATTTTGAATAAAGATCCGATTAATCCCGAACAGAATTGAGTTAGAGCCAGGGTCCCCACATTAATGCTCCTTTACTTGTTTTACCTGATTTTGCTAATACTTTTGAAATTGAATGTGATGCTTCAGGTGTAGGTATTGGTGGAGTGTTGATGCAAGGAGGGAGGCCGGTGGCATACTTTAGTGAGAAGCTCAATGGAGCAGCCCTGAACTATCCCACGTATGATAAAGAGTTCTACGCACTTGTGAGGACCCTAGAGACGTGGCAACAATACTTGAGGCCTAAGGAGTTTGTGATTCATACGGATCACGAGTCTCTAAAGCACCTTAAGGGGCAACAGAAGTTGAACAAGCGGCATGCCAAGTGAGTGGCGTTCATAGAGACATTCCCCTACATCATCAAGTACAAGCAAGGTAAGGAAAATGTAGTGGCCGACGCACTATCACGAAGGTACGTACTAATTTCTACCTTGGAGTCAAAAGTTTTGGGGTTTGAGCATGTGAAGGAATTGTATGTGCTAGATGAGGACTTTAAGAGTTTGTTTGAAACTTGTATGCATGGTCCGCATGATAAATATTATTTGCATCATGGTTTCTTGTTTAGAGAAGATAGGTTGTGCATCCCTAAATCATCCATTCGTGAACTACTTGTTAAGGAGGCACATGGGGGTGGCTTAATGGGACATTTTGGTGTTGCTAAAACTTTAAGTGCATTGCATGAACATTTCTATTGGCCACACATGAAACGTGACGTTGAGCGTGTTTGTGATAAGTGCATTACTTGTAAACAAAGTAAATCTAAAACACAACCACATGGCTTGTATACACCAGTTCCCGCCCCTAGTGAACCTTGGGTTGATATTTCTATGGACTTTGTTTTGGGATTGCCTAGGACAAAGAAGAGGAGGGATTCTATATTTGTTGTGGTGGATAGGTTTTCTAAGATGGCACATTTTATTGCTTGTCAGAAAGCCGATGATGCTTCTAACATTGCAGACTTGTTCTTTAGAGAAGTCGTTAGGTTGCATGGCATGCCTAGGACTATTGTGTCTGACCGTGATGTTAAATTTTTAAATTACTTTAGGAAGACTTTATGGACTTTAAACTTGGCACAAAATTGTTGTTTTCTACTACTTGTCATCCTCAAACGGATGGGCAAACTGAAGTTGTTAATAGGACTTTAGGAACACTTTTGCGTGCTATTCTTAAAAAGAACTTAAAGAATTGGGAGAATTGTTTGCCTTTTGTTGAATTTTCTTATAATCGTTGCGTGCATCGTACTACAAATTATTCGCCATTTGAAATTGTTTATGGTTTTAATCCTTTGACTCCGTTGGATTTGATGTCTTTACCTGTGTGTGAAAGGCTAAATATGGATGGCAAGAAGAAAGCTGAATTTGTTAGGGGGCTGCATGAAAAGGTCAAGGCCAACATAGAGAAGAGAAATGAGCAATGTGCCAAGCAAGCTAACAAAGGGAAGAAGAAGGTGATATTTGAGAAGGGAGATTAGGTGTGGCTACACTTGAGGAAGGAAAGGTTCCCTGAGAAGCGACGTTCAAAGCTATAACCTAGGGGCGATGGACCATTTCAAGTCCTTGAAAGGATCAATGACAACGCCTACAGACTCGACCTACTAGGTGAGTATAACGTGAGTTCTACTTTTAATGTTAGTGACTTGTCGTTGTTTGATGTAGGTGATGAGCAAGATTTGAGGACAAATCGTTTTCAAGAAGGGGAGGATGATGCGAACACGGGTGGTCAAGCGCCAAGGAAGGCATGGGATCCTTTACAGTTGCCGGAGGGACCAATCACGAGGGGACGCCTAAAGAAGTTCAAGGGGGCACTACAAGGAGTCATGAGCAAGCATGAAGGGGTCGTGATGCATGGGAGCACGTTTGGAGGCCAGCGGAATGTGATTCAAGCATTGTTGGCACCGGCCGAGTCTACACGGATGTGCACACGGACCTACACACGGGGTCCGTGTCCTTTACAGCCGAGGATGAAGAATTCCAGTGCCTACACGGACCCGAGCACGGACCAGTACACGGGGTCTGTGTCCTATGATATTTGCGAAGAGGGCTACACGGGGTCCGTGTCTGAGCCGGCTGCGCGAGAAAGTTTCCTTTCTAGAGTTTTATTATTTTGGGAGACTAGATTTTTGATATTTTTTTTATTAAAACATATTGTGGACGAAATTTTGAGAACTTTTCAGATTATTATTGATATTTTATCATTGTTCTTGAGTTTTCTCTCAAACAATTAAAGCTTTTGCTTTGTCAAACAAAAATCAAACTTATCAAAGTTTTTAACTTTGTGGTGTTTATCGATCGTGCTTGTGCGGATTGTCGTCGACTTCTTTTTCGAAGGTTCGTTATAATCTCGGTTGTTTATCTCGTGATTATTTGTTGCTAGACTTTTCATAGTTTAGAGGTGAAAATCACAACACACACACTTGATTCAAAAGATCGGGACAACAACGATTCTTTGTTCGTTATTGAATTGAGGGCGCGATTTGATTTTAATTGTGTTTGCTATTCGTCGTACAAAGATTCACATCACCCACATGTTGTCATGCACACATACAAACAAGACAACAGCCGGATAACTCCGGTGAGAATAAATCCCAGCATAAACAATGTGTACATGCCATGGTATAATAAAGCATGAAACATATATCACTACATGTATTATAATCTGACAATGCGAATCGATATCAAACTTTAAATAAAACATGAATTGAAATCTACGAAACATAAATTATACAATCGTAATTCAACTCATGACTCGGCATCTCAGACTCGACTCATCTCTCATCTAATCTAAGGATCCCGGTGAATAAGAACGTAACAGGTCTCCCACCTATTACTACCGGTCGCGGTGGCGGTACGTTCTTATTTCTGGACTTTGGTCTAGTCTATATCGAATAATCTGTGATAAGGATGCTATCTGTATCTGAAGCATCTCGATATACCAAACGTCCAGTGTCTTGGCATGTATGTCCAAGACTAACCCTATTCTGACAATGTTCAATGGGCCAGTGACTCCTCTGTCATAGTCTAGCCCCTCTGTCATTGACTCTCACTCAATAGCTCTCTGCTTTCTACTTTCTAATTCAATAGAATAAACATAATCATTAAAACACAAAGGTATAAAAACAATACCATGCAAGTATGTTGTTTAGGGAAACTCGAGTTAAATCTAACTCAAGTCGATCTCCCAGTTAACATCGATTTATACCTTTCTCTTCTCGGTCTGACGAAGTCGAAGTCTCGGGTTCAAATCTGTCCATTCCCAATCTAGCAATGACAATCGAATATGTATAATAACAGTGAACAACTTAATTCAATACTTGTTCTGATCAATACTCAAAGCAACACATAATCTGATCAATGTCAACGACATACAATGCAATCTCAATCAATATTGAATCTGATACGAAATCTCGTACGAATGAAAAGCAAGCACGAATATTGAAATCGCACCCTCAATTCAATAATGAACAAGAATCGAATTATGTTGTCCCGATCTTTTGAAACAAGTAACGATTTGTGATATTCACCTCTAAGCGATTATAACTTAGCAACAAATATCAACGATAATAACAATCGAATTTCAAACGAACCTTCAAAGAACTTGTTTTGACAATCCGTGCGAAAAACAATCGACAAACGACACAAAGATACAATATTTAATAAGTTTGATTTGTGTTGAAGATCAAAGCAAAATGGCTTAAATATTGAGAGAAATCTCCAATAATATGTTTAAAGACTGAAATTATTTCGTTCATGGTCTGATACAAAGCATATATAATAAATAAAGCATGAAAAAGTAGTGTAAAAAGGCTTAATTAAGATAACTAGAAAATTTGACACGGAAGTGAAGACCGCGGGTGCGCTGTAGATTTGACCGTGGGTGCGGTGAAGCTTCGGGATTAGCAAATTTGACACGGAAGTGAAGATCGCGGGTGCGCTGATGATACGACCGCGGGTGCGGTGAAGCTTCGGGAATTTTTTTTAAATTCGATTATCATGGACCGCGGGTGCGGTCCCTGTTTTAGCGCGGGTGCGCTGGACCTTCGGCAATTGCACTTGAATAACATTCCAAAGACCTCCAATATTATTTCCATGATTCCCAACCTTCTCTAATTTAGTCACCCAATTTGTAGATCCTCCTTGGTAGTTCATCATGAGTCCTTGAAGTGCTTCTTTAAACTTCTTGCTACGTCCCCTCGTTATAGGTCCTTCGGGCAACTCCAACGACTCCCATGCTTTCTTTGGTGTTTGATCAACCACGTTTGCATCATTCTCCCCTTCTTGAAAAGGATTTGTCCTCAAATCTTGATCATCTCCTATATCAAACAACGAAAGATCACTTGCATTAAAAGTAGAACTGACATTGTACTCACCTGGTAGGTCTAATTTGTAGGCATTGCGTTGATCTTTTCAAGCACTTGAAATGGTCCATCACCCCTAGGTAAGAGTTTCGAACGTCGTTTTTTTGGAAATCTTTCCTTTCTTAAGTGCAACCACACCCAATCTCCCTTTTCAAAAACAATCTTTTTCCTCCCCTTGTTGGCTTGCTTCGTATATTGTAAATTCTTCTTCTCGATGTTATTCTTGACCTTCTCATGCAAACTTCTAACGAATTCAGCTTTCTTCTTGCCATCCATGTTCAACCTTTCACTCACAGCTAAAGACATCAAATCCAAAGGAGTTAAAGGATTAAAACCATAAACAATCTCAAATGGTGAATAATTCGTAGTACAATGTACGCTACGGTTATAAGCAAACTCAACAAATGACAAACATTCTTCTCAATTTTTCAAGTTCTTTTTGAGTATAACACGCAAAAATGTACCTAGAGTTCTATTAACAACTTCAGTTTGTCCATCCTTTTGAGGATGACATGTAGAAGAAAACAACAGTTTTGTGCCAAGTTTAGCCCACAAAGTTTTCCAAAAGTAACTCAAAAATTTAACATCACGGTCAGATACAATAGTCCTAGACATACCATGTAACCTAACGACTTCCTTGAAGAACAAATCCGCAATATTTGATGCATCATCGGTTTTATGACAAGCAATAAAATGTGCCATCTTAGAGAATCTATCAATAACAACAAATATTGAATCCCTTTCCTTCTTAGTCCTTGGCAAACCTAAAACAAAATCCATAGAAATATCAATCCAAAGTTCACTAGGAAGGAAGTGGTGTATAAAATTCATGTCGTTGTGTTCTAGATTTAGCTTGTCTACAAATAATGCATTTTTCACAAACACGTTCAACATCATGTTTCATATGTGGCCAATAAAAATACTCATGCAAACAACTCAAAGTTTAGCCACACCAAAGTGCCCCATCAAACCACCACCATGTGCCTCCCTCACAAGTAATTCACGAATTGATTACTTCAGAATGCACAATCTATCTTCTCTAAATAAATACCCATTATGCAAATAAAATTTATCATGTGGACCATGCATACATGTTTCAAATACTTCCTTAAAATCCTCATCCATCGCATACAATTCTTTCACATGTTCAAATCCCAAGATTTTTGAATCCAAGGTAGAGATTAGTACGTACCTCCGTGATAGTGCGTCGACCACTACATTATCCTTACCTTGTTTGTACTTGATTATGTAGGGAAATGTTCCTATGAATCCCACCCACTTAGCATGCCGCTTGTTCAGTTTCTGTTGTATCCTAAGGTACTTTAGAGACTCATGATCCGTATGGATCACAAATTCCTTAGGCCTCAAGTAGTGTTGCCACATCTCCAAAGTCCTCACAAGCGCGTACAACTCCTTGTCATACGTTGGATCATTCAGCGCTGCTCCATTGAATTTCTCACTAAAGTACGCCACTGGTCGTCCTCCTTGCATCAAAACTCATCCAATACCTACACCTGAGGCATCACATTCAATTTCAAAAGTATTAGAAAAATCAGGTAAAACAAGTAAAGGCGCATTAATTAATTTTTGTTTAATAATATTAAAAGACTTCTCTTGTTCCTCGCCCCAATGAAATGGAACGTTTTTCTTAATCACCGCCGTCATCGGTGCCGCCAGTGTGCTAAAATCTTTTACAAACCTCCTATAGAAGCTTGCTAGACCATGAAAGCTTCGAACTTGACTAACATTAGGAGGCGTTTGCCAATCTCGAATAGCACTTATCTTGTCCTCATCCACTTGTATCCCATGTCAACTTACCACAAAACCAAGAAAGACAAGTTTGCTTGTACAAAAATCACATTTCTTAAGATTAGCAAATAAATGTTCAGCCCTAAGTGTTGTCAGTACTAGTCTCAAATGCTCAACATGCTCTTCTAAATATTTGCTATACACAAGAATATCATCAAAATAAACCACAACAAATTTCCCAATGTAAGCACGCAAAACATGATTCATCAACCTCTTAAAGGTACTAGGAGCATTAGTTAAGCCAAAAGGCATGACCATCCACTCATATAACCCATATTTGGTTTTAAATGCCGTTTTCCACTCATCACCTTCCCTCATTCTAATTTGGTGATAACCACTTTTTAAATCAATCTTACTAAAAATACATGCACCATGCAACTCATCTAACATATCATCTAGTCTAGGTATGGGATGCCTATACTTGATGGTTATATTATTGATTGCCCTACAATCTACACACATTCGCCATGATCCATCTTTCTTAGGAACTAATAAAACAGGTACAGCACAAGGAGACATGGACTCACGCACAAAACCCCTATCTAACAATTCACTTACCTGTCGCTGAAGCTCCTTAGTCTCATCCGGATTGCTTCTATAAGCTGGACGATTTGGCAATGCACTTCCGGGCACAAAATCAATTTGGTGCTCAATCCCCCTCAATGGTAGTATTCCTTGAGGTAGCTCCTTCGGAAATATATCATCAAACTCCTGCAAAAGGGAAATAACAATGCTCGGAAGATTTCCGGCTATATCACTTGTGTTAAAGAGAATCTCTTTGTAAAGAATCAACACAAGTGTATCATGTGTGTGCAACAATTGTTTCATATCACTCTTTTGGGCCATATATGTTTTCTTATTGACCTCTTTACTCTCATTTTCTTTTCCCTCTTTTTTTTATCTCTATGTCATCTCATCATTTTTTTTTATCACTTATTTTTTTGACCATATCTTTTTCTTGTTTGTTTAAGGCCACCTCACTTTTCTTTTCACTCTTTCTTTCGGCCTCATCTATTTTTTGCTTTTGTCGTTGGTCTTCCATGATTTGTTTTGGGGACAAAGGAAGTAAAACAATGGGTTCTTTCTTGAGTACAAAAGAATATCTATTTTTAAACCCATCATGTGTCACTTGCCTATCACATTACCATGGTCTCCCTTTCAAAATATGACAAGCATGCATTGGCACCACATCACATAACACCTCATCAATATACTTCCCAATCGAAAACGCAACCAAGACTTGTTTGTTCACTTTCACTTCAGCACAGTCATTCAACCACTGTAGCCTATATGGTTGAGGATGTTTCAAAGTAGGCAAGCTCAATTTTTCAACCATCTCAAAACTAGCAACATTGGTACAACTTTCTCCATCTATAATAAGATTGCAAACCTTGCCATTGACAAAACACCTAGTATGGAATAAGTTTTCCCTTTGGTTAGTTTCTTCTTTCTTGACTTGGGTACTCATTATACGCCTAGTAACTAATGCTTCGCCCACAACTGCCTCATATCCCTCATCAGGATCCTCTAATGCAGGCATCTCATCTTCATCCTCTCCATCATCTCCCTCACTGTGAGATTCACACTCCCCATAATTATTCAACACCATCACCCTTTTATTGGGACATTGGCTAGTAATATGACCAACTCCTTGACACCTAAAACATTTAATATCTCTAGAACGATTAATAGGAGTTTCAGGTTTACCTTGCACTCCCTGCTTAGGCGCCTCCTGTTTAATGTCAACTTTGGGTTTGACCACTACCTTGCTTTCTTCACGTTTACGCCAAGGTGTTGATGTATTCCCAGCCCACGAGATCTTTGATTTTTCCCGATCTTTGAAACAAGTAATTGATAGGTGTGACAATCGCCTCTAGATCACGCGGTCTAGCAACAATTAATCAACGATAGAAACAATCTCGTTCAGGAGAACCTCCAAAGAACCCGTCCTTAGCAACCCTCGTGATATTCGATTGACAAACGCCACAAAAGATAAATCTTTTGATAAGTTTGATTTGATACAACGCAAAAGTTATAACGAAACTTAAGCTTGTTTTTGAGAGAATTCTCAAAGAAAATTTTATATAAAACTCAATTAATGACTCAAAAGTGTTTACAATGACAGATTTTCGAGTATATATTGTTCACAAATCTCAAAGATATCAAATCTAGTTACCAAAATAATTAAAACTCTAATTTAAGAACAAATATTCTCGCCTAAAACTAAAGGAAGGACCCCGTGTAGGCCTCCGGATAAGGGTCCGTGTACACTCGGCCAAAAATATTCTCCAGCAAACAAAAGACACGGACCCTGTGTACAGGTCCGTGCATGGGTCCGTGTAGGCTCAGTTTTCTTCATTCTCGATTGTGATGGGCACGGACCCCGTGTACAGGTCCGTGTAGCCTCGGTCGACAAAAATGATGCTTGAATAAGGTACTTTTGATCTCCAAACATACTCCCATGCATCACGAGCCCTTCTTCCTTGATCATCCCGGCCAGATTCATATCATACTCCCCTTCTTCAAAAAGATTTGTCCTCAAATCTTGCCCCCCTGCACAAAAACAAAGCAAGTTAGTAATAACAAGGACGATATTATCAACATGCTTACCTCTAAGCTCAAGTTTGTAGGTGCCATCCATTGCGTGCCCCATCACTGTTTGGAATCCCAGCTCCATGGCTGCCCTCTCCATGTAATCATTAATTACACCAATCATCAAATAATAAGTGACATGAATTGATAAGGAGAATATATCATTAAGCATTATAAAAATTAAATTCCTCCCCTTCTTAGGCCTAGTTAACACACAAATGATATTCATACATGTGTACGACCATAGTTCACTAGGAGTAATAATTACGTCATGCGACACATCGACATCAAGCTCAGGTGTCCTCTCCTTATATGCAATGCACTCTTCATTACACCACTTAACATACCTCTTCATATGCAACCAATACAGATAATCATGAATTATATCAATGACTAAATCACAACAACATGCATCACTAGCATATGACTCATGCAATGAATATAGAATAAAGAATTTATTCTCCTTAAAATTGTATTCATTATTAACATAAAAATTCTTATATTCATTCATGCTCTTTCCAAAGTCACCAACAGGACAATATAAATCATGCAAATAAAAAACACTAGATGTACTACCATTTTATATTCATTCATGCTATTTCTATGGCCATCTCACTTTTTTTATCACTCATTCTTTCGGCCATTTTAAATTCTTTTTCACTCTCACAATTAAATTGCAGTTGATCATCAGTAATTACAATTGAAATAGGTTGATCAAGAAAGGTACATGATGAATCATAACATGCGTGCACCAAATTATTACTACTTTCTTCTTTATTCTCCACATCACACACATTAGAACCAAATTCACCATCTAAGGATTCTCCCTCCACAGCACAACATTCTATGCTCAAGTCAGAAATCAGTGGAGTACCAACCTCTTAAACTCTCTCAACCTCCACTTTAGGTTCAACAACAATGCTCACGTCAACTCCACACTCGACTGCGTCCTTAGATTCACATTCAACTCTAGAATCCAGTACATTCTCCTCCTCATTTGGACATTGGCTAATATCATGTCCAAACTCTAGACACCAAATACATTGAATATCATAAGTACTAACATTTGAGATTTTAGATGTACCTTGATACCCATGCTTCAAAACCAACTTCGGTCTAGTCTTGACCTTCTTCTCTTCACTCGACCTTCGTGCGGAGGTCAAAAACTCCTCCCACGAGTCACTTCCATGCCTACCACTCGATTTGCACCTCCTATCATCACCCGATACCAGGCGTGGTGCTCTATCCCCACCAAATCTACTACCTCGTCTCTTCTCATTAGTACTACCCTCAAGCCTATCCAACCTTTCATGTAAAGGCTTAAGCTCCTTCTCCCATATTCTATCAAACCCCCTTAACATTGTTTGAAATTGAAGATCGTCAATCATTATACCTGCAAGAAAATGTTAGTAGAAACAATAAAATAAATAAACTTCCTCACCACAAATCCTCACTGGTCACTCCAATGAAAATTCACTCGCACTCATCTTTTTCCCTCACCACTAAACCTCACAAATCACTCCAATGAAAATTCACTCGCACTCGTCTTTTTCCCTCACCACAAAACCTCACAAATCACTCCAATGAAAATTCACTCCACTCAAATATTTTCACTCAAGTGAGAATCCTCAAGGGGGCGCTTAAGTCTCATGGCTTCCACGTATCAAACTTATGAGATCAATCTTGTGACGCATGAAACTCGACTCACTTAGACCACACAAGGATAAGCAACTTTGGAAATTGACTAGAATGCGACTAAATGACAGGGACAAACTTAACGCTGAAATATAAGCGCTAAAATTCCAACAAACACCCGATTCAAATTTTTTTTTTCCGAAATTTTTTTTTTGAGTGAACAGTAACTCCGGCGGATGAACAGTAATTCCGGCGTGAACAGTTTCGTGAATAATTTCGGCGGAAGAACAGTAACTCCGCCAGATGAACAGTAATTTCGGCGAATGAACAGTAATTCGCGATTTTTTTTTTTGAATTCAACAAATCCGTAGAAATCGCTAAACGAAGATCGGTATTGAAAATCCTACGAAGAATTGAATGGATACGCTTACTTAAATCAAAAACCTTGAGCTCTGATACCACCTGATGCGATCCCGCCCACGAGATCTTTGATTTTTCCCGATCTTTGAAACAAGTAATTGATAGATGTGACAATCGCCTCTAGATCACGCGGTCTAGCAACAATTACGATAGAAACAATCTCGTTCAAGAGAACCTCCAAAGAACCCATCCTTGGCAACCCTCGTGATATTCGATTGACAAACGCCACAAAAGATAAATCTTTTAATAAGTTTGATTTGATACAACGCAAAAGTTATAACGAAACTTAAGCTTGTTTTTGAGAGAATTCTCAAAAAAGGTTTTATATAAAACTCAATTAATGACTCAAAAGTGTTTACAATGATAGATTTTCGAGTATATATTGTTCACAAATCTCAAAGATATCAAATCTAGTTTCCAAAATAATTAAAACTCTAATTTAGGAACAAATATTCTCGCCTAAAACTAAAGGACACGGACCCCGTGTAGGCCTCCGAATGAGGGTCCGTGTACACTCGGCCAAAAATATTCTCCAGCAAACAAATGACACGGACCCCGTGTACAGGTCCGTGCATGGGTCCGTGTAGGCTCGGTTTTCTTCATTCTCGATTGTGATGGGCATGAACCCCGTGTATAGGTCCGTGTACAGGTCCGTGTAGCCTCGGTCGACAAAAATTATGCTTGAATAAGGTTCTTTTGATCTCCAAACATACTCCCATGCATCACGAGCCCTTCTTCCTTGATCATCCCGGCCAGATTCATATCATGTGGTACGGCCAACTCCTCTCCTCTTGAGTTGTTGCTCCACTTTTATCGCATCTGCACCATTTCATCTAGATCCAAGTAATGTCTAAGCTCCACTTGGTCTTGAATTTCCCTGTTCAAACCACACAGAAAACGAGCCATAGTAGTCTCACTATCCTCATCTATATTTGTTCTAATCATGACTACTTCCAACTCTTTATAGTAGTCCTCAACACTCTTCACACCCTGTCTCAAAGTTTGTAACTTCTTAAACATTTCTCTATAGTAGTGATTTGGTACAAACCTGTGAGGGCTCGTTATCCTAATCACGATTTATTAACATGCAATCTTGATTAATCAGTAAACAGCGGAAAAATGAGTTAAAAATTTGCATAGCTAGCTTGACGATCCTGAGATGCTTTCATCATTTTTCTAATCAAATTAATCTTTTCATTCATTTCTTCTACAAACTCGGGTTGTACCAATGGTTTTTCTCCAATTTCATTCCAACATACGGGCGATCGACACCTTCTACCATACAAAGCTTCGAATGGTGCCATCCCAATAATCAGCTCAAGTGGCTACCAAGAATCAAGGAACTATGTACTTGTCTTGGAGGTCATAGGTTCGATTCTTGGGGAGGCTTGGACTTCCATGCCAGGGGGGTGGAGTCCTGTGAGTGGGGCCGGCTGATTTGTCGGGTCCCTACAAAACCTCTTCCTCATGACGTTCTTCATCTCAGCCCAAGTTTCTATAGGCCTCTCATTGCATCTTCTCTTAGTGGTTACTAATTGATCCCACCAAATAAGTGCATAATCAACAAACTCAACCACGGCCAACCTAACCTTTTTGAGTTCAGAATAATGGTGACAATAAACACAAATTTAACTCGCTTTTCCCATTCCAAATAAGCCTCTGGATCCGACTTACCATGGAACGACGGAATTTTCATCTTAATGCTACCTATGTTATTATCTTCCTTATTCCCATCATCGTACCTACCCCGTAAGGCTTCTCTTCTTCCCCTACAAAATCCTCTACCTCTTCCGCTCCTACCCCAGTTCTCGTTTTGACTCTCCTCTTCTACTCCTAATTCATAATCATCCTCTTCTTCTTCGACTATACCCAAACCTTTAGGTTTAGATTTATTTTCACTAGTGCTAACTTCAAGCCTATCCAACCTCTCATATAAAGGATCTAACTCGGCCCTCATCATTCTACTAAAATGCCCAAATAACGCCTCAATTTGAACCTTAGACAACCCCTGATTCGAACTTTCTCCTACTTCCCTCTCCATTTTACTTTCAGATTTTGTACCTGCAAGAAAATGTTAGTAGAAATAAAAGATGTTCCTCACCCAAATTCTCACAATCACTCCAAAGAAATAACACTCGCACTCAAATATTTTCACTCGAATGTGATAGTTCTCTCAAAGATGTGATCAATCTTTATATTTGTATACCAAACTAAAGATTCAATTCATGACACTCGCAATTGTCTCACTTGGATTGCACAAAGCAAAGAACAATAGAATAACACAGATTTGAAAACAAAACAAAGGATTACAAAGATCTGAAAACAGAAACGAAGGAATAACACAGATCTGATAACACAATGAAATTTATATTTTTCTTTTCTTATATATATATATATATTATATATAGAAAGATTTGACAAAAGAAACGAAAGGATACTACAGATCTGATAACAGAACAAAATTTTAGACATATCTGAAAATTAAGAACAAGATACTTACTTGAATTCAATGAGCCAAAGTCTGATACCAAATGACACGAAATCTCGTACAAATGAAAATCAAGCACGAATATTGAAATCGCACCCTCAATTCAATAATGAACAAGAATCGATTATGTTGTCCCGATCTTTTGAAACAAGTAACGATTTGTGATATTCACCTCTAAGCGATTATAACTTAGCAACAAATATCAACGATAATAACAATCGAATTTCAAACGAACCTTCAAAGAACTTGTTTTGACAATCCGTGCGAAAAACAATCGACAAACGCCACAAAGATACAATCTTTGATAAGTTTGATTTGTGTTGAAGATCAAAGCAAAATGCCTTGAATATTGAGAGAAATCTCCAATAATATGTTTAATGTCTGAAATTTTTTTCGTTCATGGTCTGATACAATGCATATATAATCAATAAAGCATGAAAAAGTAGTGTAAAAAGGCTTAATTAAGATAACAAGCGAATTTGACACGGAAGTGAAGACCGCGGGTGCGCTGTAGATTCGACCGCGGGTGCGGTAAAGCTTCGGGATTAGCAAATTTGACACGGAAGTGAAGACCGCGGGTGCGCTGATGATACGACAGCGGGTGCGGTGAAGGCTTCAAGAATTTTTTTTAAATTCGATTATCATGGACCGCGGGTGCGGTTCCCGCGCTAAACCTTCGGCAATTGCACTTGAATAACATTCCAAAGACCTCCAATATTATTCCCATGATTCCCAACCTCCTCTAATTTAGTCACCCAATTTGTAGATCCTCCTTGGTAGTTCATCATGAGTCCTTGAAGTGCTTCTTTAAACTTCTTGCTACGTCCCCTCGTTATAGGTCCTTCTGGCAACTCCAACGACTCTGATGCTTTCTTTGGTGCTTGATCAACCACGTTTGCATCATGATAGCCCCGTCAATCTCAACATCACAGATATAATCATACAACTCATAATCGCTATCAATACGAATCATTAGTACAAATCTAGTACAACATCACTAGCGATCTTCTGCGCCCGTAGTCACCACGCTATCTTGATTTCTCATCTCTGTCGCGACCCTGATCCTGTCCCACCTGTTGTTATGCACACATACAGACATATCAACAGCCGGAAACTCCGGTGAGAACAAATCCCAGTATAAAACATGTATACATGCTGATACGAAATCATAAATCATGCATGAAAGCAATAACAATGGCTCCATAGTCCATGAAACCGATCTATCTAAACATGCAACTCAAATCAAATCATGTCTTGACTCGAATCGACTCTACTCTAGGGATCCCGGTGTGAATAAGACGTCACTGTCTGTCATCTACCATCCCAATCGGGGTAACTGTACGTCTTATTCCTAGACTTCGGTCAAGTCTGTATCGAATGTCTGCAATCGGAGTGAATCTTATCCGAAGCGTCGATACCACCGAACATCTAGTTTGGCAAGTCTGCCAATGACTCTCCTATCTCAAAGGCTTGAATATAAACCTATAAACAAGGCATCATCATATCAAGAGATTTGAATATAAATCTATAAACAAATCACAATCATATCAAAAGATAAACAATAATTCTAGTATGTGATTTGGTTGGGAAACTCAAATTGAATCTCATTTGAGTTGTGTTCCCAAACAAAACATGCATTATACCTTTCGTCGCACAATCTCTGTCGATATCGAAGTCTCGATGTCAAAGTCGCCAATACAAATCTGAAATGGCATCATCAATGTACATTCTATCAAGCTCTAGTATACCTCAATACACATGGGATTCAATATTTCATTTCAATGCAATTTCGATGGCATAACGGCATAGTTTCTCGATACCGGTCCATTCAAATCTCAACATATCTCAACAAATCATAATCCTCAACTCATAATCAGCACAATCTATGTGTCATATCTCAAAATCTGCATAAACTCATAGATATATATGCTGGAAATTCATAACAATTGCATATGCCCTCATTTTCCCGATTCGTTTACGTTTCTACGATGTCCATGATCTCAAGAACATATGATTATAAGCATAACAGAATTTCCCCCAACACGTAACTTCAAAACATGCTGAAACATAACCAAACTTACATCCTTTGCTAGCCCTTGAAGAGAGGAGCTCAAACCCGAAATCAGATTAAAGTTTGGATGTGTGAATCTTTCAAAATCACAAGCTAAATAGCACAAGAGAAGTTGAAGCTTTCTCCCCTGAATCTCTCGGTTCTATCTGCTGAAGAAGGAAAGGAACAAGGACAACTCATTATATTGCATGGTTAAGGGCAAGTGTTATATTTTCCAAGTAACACGTATGACCGCGGGTGCGGTAATTCATGCACCGCGGCTGCGCTCAAGCTTCGGCAATCCATTCATTTTCCAAAATCGACGACCGCGGGTGCGCTACATATAAGACCGCGGGTGCGGTGACATTACCGCGGGTGCGGTTACGTTTGCACCGCGGGTGCGATGTCATTTCTGTAAATAATTTCCAACTCTCTGTCCATCAACCGCGGGTGCACTCGTTCTTGGACCGCGGGTGCGGTGACCCTACTGTAAAATGACCAATTTTCTGTCCATGCACCGCGGGTGCGGCATCAGAAGGGGCGCGGGTGCGGTCTCTTCCTTCAAGCAACACTTCATCTTTTTATTTTATCCACATACAATCTAGGGCATTACAGTTAGAGTCGAGTCGAGTCAAGATATGAATTGAATTGAGTTGCATGCTTATTTTATTTTGGTTTCAGAGATTATGGAACCCATTGTTTGATGCGAATCTTCGTACGAATGAAAGGCAAGCACGAATATAGAAATCGCACCATCAATTCAATAACAAACAAGGAACGATTATGTTGTCCAGATCTTTTGAAACAAGTAACGATTTTGTGATATTCACCTCTAAGCGATTATAACTTAGCAACAAATATCAACGATAAAACAATTGAATTTCAAACGAACCTTCAAAGAACTTGTTTTGACAATCCGTGCGAAGAACAATCGACAAACGCCACAAAGATGCAATCTTTGATAAGTTTGATTTTGATAAACACAAAGCACAAGCCTTGCAAATTGAGAGAAATCTCCAATAATTTGATATCAATCTTCAATTATTTCGTTCATCCCCCTTACAATACATTATATAAACAATAAAAATAAGAAAAGTTGTGTGAAAAGGCTTAAATAAGATAACTAGCAACTTTGACACGGAAGTGCGCCAAAAGACCGCGGGTGCGGTGCTTGTTTGACCGCGGGTGCGGTGTTGCTTCGGCAATAGACCGTGGGTGCGCAAATGATTTGACCGCGGGTGCGGTCCCTGCTTTAGCGCGGGTGCGCTGGACCTTCGGCAATTGCACTTGAATAACATTCCAAAGACTTCCATTGTTGTGTCCATGTTTCCCAAACTCCTTTAAATTAGACACCCCATTTGTAGAACTTTCTTTGTAGCTCATCATGAGTTCTTGAAGTGCTTCTTTAAACTTCTTGCTACATCTCCTCGTTATAGGTCCTTCGGTATATTCTTATTTGAATTCCACCACTTGCTTGAATATGCTTGATTCATCATCTTTTATCACAATCAAGCTTAAAAGTCCAAGGCAACAACGCATCTTAAATTTTCCCCCAAACATTTGCACACGGTGCCTAGCCAGATTCATATCATACTCCCCTTCTTCAAAAAGATTTGTCCTCAAATCTTGTCTACCTACGCAAAAACGAAGCAAGTTAGTAATAACAAAATTTATATGACCAACATGCTTACCTTCAGGTTCAAGTTTGTAGGTGCTATTGTTTGCTCGCTCCTTTTGCACTGGAAATCCCAATATCCCCGTTGCCTTTCCTATAAACTCATCAACTTTACCACATACCAAATATTAAATGACACCAAATGATAAAATACCATTAAGTATCACAAAAATAAGGTTTCTCCCCTTCTTAGACCTAGTTAACACACAAATGAAATCCATACACGTATACGACCATAGCTCACTAGGAATAAGATATAATTGATGCAACACATAAGAATCAAACTTAGATGCCCTTTCCCCATATCCAATGCACCCTTGACTACACCACTTAACATACCTCTTCATATGCAACCAACACATATAATCATGCATTATATCTATTGTTCTAGTTATTTCATAGCTACCAATCAAACAAATGTTATGTGCCTTATTATCAAGTAACAACTCATGCAATATGTTATTTATCAAACCACTACAATATGCTTCACCATCATATAATTCATTCAATGAATATAACATGAACATTTTATTCTCCTTATAAATACATTCATCATGAACATAGAAATTGTTACATTCATTCATACTCTTTTCCCTAATATCACCAAACAAAAAATAATCATGCCAATAGAACATGCTAAATTTACTATCTATACAATCCTTTAACACAACACACGGATTTAAGTCTAATGCATACAATTCATTGCCATGACAAAAACACATCAAATTGAAGTTCTCTGAACACTCCAAATCAATAACATTCGAATTTAGTTCACACAATATATAGCCATTTTCAATTTTATGACACTTTGGCAAAATTATCAAACCACATTCATGCTTACTAAATGTAACACTTTCAACCTGTTCTACAAAATCTTGAAAACAATACAACACAAAATTAAAGTAAGGAAGCAAATCATACCTCCCAATTGTTGCGTTGGCAACTAACCTTACCTCATCTCGAATGATCCTGAATTCATATGGATCATCCCATGGTATTCTCACATTATCAACACTTGCTTTTCTCTTCATCATGTCATCACAATAATCCTGCAAAGAATAATTAACATCGCTCGGGATTGAACCGGCTATATCATCACAATGAGAATAAACCACTTTGTACAAAGGTACATGAAATGGTTTATGCAATAATAAATAACTCTCAACCTCACTCTTTTGACTCTTTTGGGCCTTCAAATTATATTTCTTTTTGTTTCTTTTCCTTTGGCCTCTTTTTCTCTCTCCTTTTCTTTAATATCATATTTTTCATCTTTTTTTCTTTTCATGGCCATCTCACCCTTTTGTTCTCTCTTTCTTTCGGCCATTTTAATTTTTTTTCACTCACTTCAAGAATAAATTTCAATTG
Organism: Primulina tabacum; assembly: GCF_025594145.1. NCBI lineage: Eukaryota > Viridiplantae > Streptophyta > Magnoliopsida > Lamiales > Gesneriaceae > Primulina > Primulina tabacum. The sequence continues at coordinate 13,662,602 of NC_134556.1, read as the reverse complement.
ATCCTCAAGAACACTTGGATTCAATTGAACCAATGAAACATTTGGTTCCTCAAAAAATTTATGTACAATAACTTCTCCTTGCGTACTTTCCTCCTCCATAGTAGACAAATTAGGCATTTCTTCACCACTCAATGATTCAGCTTCCACTGTACACAATTTAACATCATTCGAATCATCAACTAGTGGAATACTATCATCAAAAGCTTTCTCAACCACAACTTCAAATTCAGGTTCTTCTACAACCTCAATTTCATGTTCAAATTCTCCAACAATCTCAACCTCCACTTGAGATTTAAGTTCAACCAACGACTCTACTACTGTCAGCTCCTTACGTTGACATTGGCTAGTATCATGCCCAAATTTTAAACACCAACAACATATAATATCAAAAGTACTAGAATTTGAGTTTTTACTTGTACCTTGATATTCATATTTGCTAGCTTCACATCTCGACTGCTCCATTGGACTAGCAATGATTTTCTCTCCCCGATTGCTACACCCACTACTCTCCTCACATCCCCTATCATCATCACGATGCAAATACAATGATCTATTCCCTCCAAATCTTCTACGTCGCCTATCCTCATCATATTGCCTATCATGTATTTCCTCTTCTTCACACCTCCTATATTTTTTTCGTAGAGGCTTAAACTCCTTCTCCCATATTCTATCCAACCCTCTCAACATTGTTTGAAATTGACATTCGTCAACCATTATACCTGCAAGAAAAGGTTAGTAAAATAATAAAGAATAAGTTTTCTCACCACAAATCCTCACTGGTCACTCCAATGAAAAATTCACTCGACTCTTTTTTTTTTCTCACTACAAAATACTCACAGGTCACTCCAAAGAAATAACGCTCGCACTCAAGTGTTTTCACTCGAATTTGATAGTTCTTTCTAAGATGTGCTCAAGCTTTGTACTTGTATATCAAACCAATCAGACTCAACTCGTGGACACTCGCAACTGTCTCACTTAGACTGTGCAAAACCAAGAAATTTGATATTTTTTTTATTGAACTCGAAAATATATGGTGCACTAGAAAATTCCAAGGAACAAACTCAAAATTTTCGAAAATTCACAGATCCACAAAAACTAAGAACGATAGGATAACACAGATCTGAAAACAGAAACGAAAGGATAACACAGATCTGAAAACAGAACAAAGGATAACACGGATCTGAAAACAGAAACGAAAGAATAACACTGATCTGAAAACACAACGAAATTTTATAAAGATCTGAAAATAGAAACGAAAGAATAACACAGATCTGATAACAAAACGGATTTTTTTTATTATTTTTATTTTTTTAGACAGATCTGAAAATGAAGAACAAGATACTTACTTGAATTCAATGAGCCAAAGCTCTGATACCAAATGATGCGAATCCTCGTACGAATGAAAGGCAAGCACGAATATAGAAATCGCACCCCCAATTCAATAACAAACAAGGAACGATTATGTTGTCTCGATCTTTTGAAACAAGTAACGATTTTGTGATATTCACCTCTAAGCGATTATAACTTAGCAACAAATATCAACGATAAAACAATTGAATTTCAAACGAACCTTCAAAGAACTTGTTTTGACAATTCGTGCGAAGAACAATCGACAAACGCCACAAAGATGCAATCTTTGATAAGTTTGATTTTGATAAACACAAAGCACAAGCCTTGCAAATTGACACGGAAGTGCGCCAAATGACCGCGGGTGCGGTGCTTGTTTGACCGCGGGTACGGTGTTGCTTCGGCAATAGACCGCGGGTGCGCTAATGATTTGACCGCGGGTGCGGTCCCTGCTTTAACGCGGGTGCGCTGGACCTTCGGCAATTGCACTTGAATAACATTCCAAAGACTTCCATTGTTGTGTCCATGTTCCCCAAACTCCTTTAAATTAGACACCCCATTTGTAGAACTTTCTTTGTAGCTCATCATGAGTCCTTGAAGTGCTTCTTTAAACTTCTTGCTACATCTCCTCGTTATAGGTCCTTCGGTATATTCTTTGTTGAACTCCACCACTTGCTTGAATATGCTTGATTCATCATCTTTTATCACAATCAAGCTTGAAAGTCCAAGGCAACAACGCATCTTAAATCTTCCCCCAAACATTTGCACACGGTGCCTAGCCAGATTCATATCATTGTTACTACATGCTTATTTTGATTTGGTTTCATAGACTATGAAACCTATTGTTATTGATTTTATGCATGATAATATGCTTTATGATTTACATTGTGTATATGCATGTCTACCATGTTTTATACTGGGATTTATTCTCACCGGAGTATCCGGCTGTTGTCTTGTTTTGTATGTGTGCATGACAACAGGTGGGACAGGATCGGGGTCAAGAATATGATGAGAGAAGACGAGTTTAGAGTGGTGATTCCGGACTTATTGTAGACTGGGTTTAATACTTGAAATTTAGTAGTTGAACCTTAGACTAATTTGAATAATTGTTGTACATTATTGTACTTATATACTGAGATTTATATTAGTTACATTCCATTACGCTCTGCACTTGTGTTTTAAAATAAATATTTTTAGACCCTGTTTAGTTTTATTGATAATTAAATCCCAAAGATGATTAAGAAGAGGAGTAGCGTCCGGGTCCCCACAACAGGTGGTATCAGAGCGATAGATCCTTTAGACTGAGATAGAAGAGAATGAGCGGGGTAGATTGAGTTTTCTTTCCTTGCATGTGATTGCTAGCATGAGATTTATTTTAATGTTGATTTACATTATGTATGCTAGCATGATACTATGGTTTACTGCTTTGAAATACATGTTTACCTGATTATCCGATTTGAGTTGGTATTATGTATTATTGAGTATGAATCAGATCTGATTCATGATCAGCAGTAAGATGATCCGAGAAAGAATGGAACAGGTTTGTAGTATTTGGATTAAAAATAGTTTTCGTAATCAGATATACCTCCTATAAGAATTCCAGATTGGGGCAGTACTTCGGTTGAACAGATAGATATATCAGAAACTCCGATGGAAATACAGTTGAAGAAATTTCAGTCGTTTCAACCGCCGATTTTGAGAGGTACTGAGATGTCTGAAGAGTGTCAGAATTGGTTAGATGACATAGAACTGTTGTTTGATTTGCTTAAGTATTCAGATGAACAGAGAATTAAATTGGTGCCCAACCAGTTACGAGAGGCCGCCATGTAAGGCTTGAGATTATTAGTCTTCATTGATATGATACTCTGAAGATATGAGTATGCATGACATGCAATGGGAAGTATTAAGTGAGATGAAATGAGGAAATATTCAAAATAGGACAGAACAGATGGCGCACATGCGCGAAGAAATGCGCGCACATGCGCCACAATTCAAGAAGCCACGGCTCACATGCGCGAGATAAGGCGCGCGCATATGCGCGACACGTCCAGAGACATTGGCGCACATGCGCGAGATAAGGCGCGCATATGCGTGACACCTCCAGAAGCTTTGGAGATGAAGCGCGCATATGCAAGAGGTGTTAAGATTTGCATTGCCGAGACCAGTAGGTCTCGCGCATATGCGCGGGTGATGTCGCGCATATGCGCGAGGTGTTAAGATTTGCATTGCCGAGACCAGTAGGTCTCGCGCATATGCGCGGGTGATGTCGCGCATATGCGCGAGACGTGTTGCTTGAAAATGATAACACTTGTCCTTGCCATGCAATATAAGGGATATGTGTCTTCTTTCCTTCCAATTTCAGCTGAGGAATACCGAGAAGCTCCAGAGATATTCCTCAAAGCTTCAACTCTTTTAGGACTTTGATTTTACAAGATTCAATTATCCAAACGTTAATCCGATTTTGGTTTTGAGCTCCTCTCTTCAAGGGCTACAAGTGGATGTAAGTTTTATTCAATTCCTGCATGATTTGAGATATTGTGGTTGAGGAAATTGTGAATTACACTAGATTATGTGTTCTTGGGAAGTTGGTGATCGTATACTCGTAGTCGGATCGAATGAGATTCCATTTGAGTTTCCCAACAAAATCACATACTAGATTATGTTTATATTTTGAATGTTTATGCCTTGTTTATAGATTATATTCAAGCCTTGAGATAGGAGTTATTGACAGATTTGTCAAACTAGATGTTCGGTAGTATCGTCGCATTGGAGCAGTTCGACTCCATGTGTAGACACTTGATACAGACATGACCGAAATCTAGGAATGAGACGTACCGTTAGCCCGATTGGGAGGGTAGGTAACAGACAGCGACGTCTTATTCACACCGGGATCCCTAGAGCAGAGTCGAATTGAGTCAGGACATGATTTGATTGATATTGCATGCTTATATTGATTTGGTTTCATAGACTATGGAACCTATTGCTTTTGATATTATTCATGATAGTTTGTTTCATGATTTATATTTTTTTTATGCATGCATACCATGTTTTATACTGGGATTGGTTCTCACCGGAGTTTCCGGCTGTTATTATGTCTGTATGTGTGCATAACAACAGGTGAGGCAGGATCAGGGTCACGACCGAGATGAGATCGAGATATAGTGGTGGCTTCGGGCACAGAGGACTGCTAGTGGTTATTGTACTAGACTTGTACTACTTATGATTTGGAGATTGTATGGTATGGAACTTTAGCTTGGTATGGATGTATTAGGACAAACCATGTATTTACGTTTGTTGTAATTAAATAAAGAGAATTCTTATGCTTGGTTTATATACATTTGATTTAGAGTTAAAAGCAAAAATTTGACCCACGTTTTCTAACAACGATCCGATTAATCCCGTAAAGAACTGAGTTAGAGCCCGGGTCCCCACAACAGGTGGTATCAGAGCGATAGGTCCTTTAGACTGAGATAAGATAGGATGAGCGGGGTAGATCGAGTCTTTTTCCTTGCTTTTGATGTGCTAGCATGATTTAATGATTTCCCTATTATATGTTGTATTGTATCTGAGTTGATTTACAGCACATAATTGTTGAGACTGAATCAGAACCGATTCTGGATCAATGGCATATGATCAGAGGAGGGCTGAGACAGCTTGTATAGATTGTGTACTAATCTTTTGATAATCAGATATGCCGCCTAGAAAAATACCACAACCGGCTGCAGGTCAAGTGCCAGAACAGGGTAGTACGTCAGGTACTCAGATGGATGTTACTGCGACACCGATGGAGACTTTGTTGAAGAGGTTTCAATCATTCCATCCACCTACCTTGAAGGGCACGGAGAATGCAGTGGATTGTGAGAGCTGGCTAGACGATATAGAAATGTTGTTTGAATCTCTTGCTTATACCGACGAACGGAGAGTGAAGTTGATTGGGAATCAATTACAAGAAGTGGCAAAAAGTTGGTGGCTTACAACGAAACAAGCTCTGGAGCATAGAGGTATCGATATTATTTGGAAAGTATTTAAAGATGAGTTTTATCAACGTTTCTTTCCAGTGTCGTATCGAAAAGACAAGGGACCGAATTTGCCAACTTGAGACAGGGGCAGTGGAACATAGAAGAGTGTGTTGCCAAGTTTTCTTCCTTGCTTCGGTTTGCACCGCATGTGGCAGGAAATGACGAGGCCGTCGCGGATCAGTTCATCAATGGCTTAAATCCTTACATTTTCACCTTGGTGAACACGGGACGACCCAATACCTTTTCTGATGCACTGAACAGAGCAAAGGGAGCAGAGGCTGGCTTGATTAGGCAGCGAGGGGCTTCCTATAGTGCTCAAAGTCAGAGACTGCCACAGCCCGCCGCCCAGTTTCCACCACCTCCTCCTCGATTTGATAGTGGAAGCAGTAGTAGTGGCAAGAAGGATTTTCTGAAAGCAAAGGGCAGACAGTTTAAGAAATCAGGGTGCAGTTCGTCGAGCTCCAGTGGGTCAAGACAGAGAGGTCCTGGCCAGAGTGCAGAGTATACTGGTGTTTATTGCAGTTCTTGTGGTGGTAGGCATGCCACTGAGCAGTGTCAGGTAGTGATGGGCAGATGTAACATATGCAGGCAGCAGGGACACTTTGCTAGAGTTTGTCCCCAGAGAGGTGCCCAGAGATTTCAGAGTGCAGGGTCATCTACATCAGTGACTCAGCCTGAGAGGCAAGCTTCGTCTGTCCATTCATTCCAGCCCACGCCTACACAATCCCAGCCTAGAGCCAGAGGTGGCCAGGCAGTGAACCAACCTCCCAGACAACAAGCTCAGGTGTTTGCTTTGACGGAGGAACAAGCCCAAGATGCACCAGACGATGTGATTGCAGGTAACTGTTTTCTTTGCGGTTATCCTGCATTTATATTGATAGATACAGGTGCATCACATACATTCATATCAGAACGTTTTGCATTGACACATGCATTGCCTGTAGAGTCATTGTCGACTGTAGTATCTATTTCTTCCCCGTTGGGAAGTGGTCTTGTATCTGTGACTACAGTTAGAAATTGTATATGACAATTCGAGGGTCATGAGATTGACTTAGATTGCATTGTTCTTGGTTTGGCTGATTTTGATTGTATTGTTGGGATTGATATGCTAACCAAGTACAGAGCCACCGTAGACTGTTTCCACAAGATCGTCAAATTCAGACCTGAAATGGCAGAGGAGTGGAAATTCTATGGGAAGGGTTCCAGATCTCGGATTCCCTTAGTATCTGCTTTGACTATGAGGAGATTGTTGCAACAAGGAGCATAAGGGTTCCTTATTTATTCAGTAGATTTACTGAGGCCGAGCTTGACGTTGGCAGATTTGCCAGTGGTTTGCGAATTTGCGGATGTATTCCCAGAGGAGATTCCAGGGTTACCTTCAGTACGAGAGGTTGATTTCCGTATAGATCTTATGCTTGGCACTGTTCCTATATCTCGAGCCCCGTATAGGATGGCGTCGATAGAATTGAAAGAATTAAAAGCACAATTAGAAGATCTTCTAACCAAGGGATACATTAAACCGAGTGTGTCTCCTTGGGGCGCACCAGTGCTATTTGTACGGAAGAAAGACTGTTCTATGGGATTATGTATTGACTATTGGCAACTGAACAAGGCGACGGTAAAGAACAAGTACCCATTGCCTCGCATTGACTATTTATTTGATCAGTTGCAGGGATCCACTATTTATTCCAAGATCGATTTGAGATCTGGATATCACCAGCTGCGAGTACGAGATATTGATATACCAAAAACAGCATTTCGAACCAGGTATGGACATTACGAATTTATTGTCATGCCTTTTGGTTTAACGAATGCTCCAGCGGTGTTTATGGGACTGATGAACCGCGTCTTTCAGAGATATTTGGATGAGTTTGTGATTGTTTTTATTGATGACATTCTGGTGTATTCTAAGAGTATGACTGAGCATACCGATCATTTGAGGATTGTATTGCAGACATTGAGAAAAGAGAGATTGTATGCCAAACTGTCCAAGTGTGAATTCTGGTTGAGACAGGTTGTCTTCTTGGGTCATATCATATCTGGAGATGGTATTTCTGTGGATCCGAGTAAAGTTGAAGCTGTGATCAGTTGGCCGAGACCGACTTCGATGCCTGAGATACGCAGTTTCATGGGTCTAGCAGGTTACTATAGACGATTCATCAAAGATTTCTCCAGTATTGCGAAGCCGATTACCCAGTTGACACAGAATAATGCACCATTTGTGTGGTCTGATGATTGCGAGTCTAGCTTCCTAGAGTTGGAGAAGAAGCTGACCAGTGCACCTGTTTTGATGATTTCTTCAGGTACTGGCGATTTCGTTGTATATTGTGATGCATTCCACAGAGGGCTAGGATGTGGTCTTATGCAGCGGGGTCATGTAATCGCATATGCCTCTAGACAGCTGAAGCCACATGAGACCCGATACCCAATTCATGATCTTGAATTGGCGGCTATCGTATTTGCATTGAAGATCTGGCGTCATTATCTCTATGGCGCGAGAAGTTTGAGATTTACTCTGACCATAAAAGCCTGAAGTATTTGTTTTCTCAGTCAGAATTGAACATGAGACAGCGCAGATGGCTCGATTTATTGAAGGACTTTGATTGCGAGATCAAATACTATCCAGGGAAGTCTAATGCCGCAGCAGATGCCTTGAGTCGAAAGGTTTGTTCTCTATCCTTGTCGACGATAGGTGTTACGAATATGATTGAAGACTGTTGTTTTTCTGGATTAGCATTTGATACAGGTAGTAGACCATTGCTACTTGCTTCGATTCAAGTTGAGCCAGATTTGATTATGAGAATCAAAGAAGCCCAAAGAACAGATCAGAATGTTCTGAAGTCAATTCAGATGGTCAGATCAGGACATCAGTCTGAGTATCGGGTACATAATTGTGTTCTGTATGTGAATAACCGTCTTGCAGTGCCAGATGTTTCAGAATTGAAACAACAGATCTTGTCAGCAGCGCACTGTAGTCGGTTTAGCATTCATCCTGGAGGCCGAAAAATGTACAATGATCTCAAGACACAATTCTGGTGGAAACAGATGAAATTAGATATTGCCGAATTTGTGTCTAAGTGTTTAAATTGCCAGCAGGTGAAGGCCGAAAGAAAGAAGCCCGGAGGTTTACTTCAGAGTTTATCTATTCCCGAATGGAAATGGGATCATATTTCCATGGATTTCGTGACGAAGTTACCTCGATCATCCCGGGGCTGTGATGCGATTTGGGTCATTATTGACAGATTGACCAAATCTTCTTGTTTTATTCCATACAGAATGACATACCGACACGATCAGATGGCAGAGTTGTATGTCAGAGAAGTTGTCAGATTACATGGTGTGCCGAAGTCTATCGTATCAGATCGTGATCCACGATTCACTTCACACTTTTGGCACAGTTTGCAGCAGGCTCTAGGTACGACATTACACCTGAGTACTGCTTATCATCCCCAGACAGATGGACAGTCAGAGCGGACTATCCAGACTTTAGAGGACATGCTGAAAGCTATAGTGCTAGACTTCGGCACTAGTTGGCTAGATTCATTTCCGTTGTGTGAATTCTCGTACAACAACAGCTATCAAAAGAGCATCGAGATGGCACCGTTTGAAGCTTTATATGGCAAGAAGTGCAGATCTCCTCTATATTGGGATGATGTCTCTGAGGTACCAGAACTTGGACCTGATATGATTCGTGATATGACTGAGAAAGTGAAGATAATCCAGAAAAGAATGAAGACAGCACAGGATAGACAGGCCAAGTATGCCAATATCAGACGTAGACCGTTAGTATTTTAACAGGGAGACAAAGTATTCTTGAAGATTTCACCTTTCCGAGGCGTTGTCAGATTTGGCAAATGCGGGAAGTTGTCTCCTAGATACATCGGTCCATATGAGATTCTTGAAAAGATTGGCGATCGAGCATATCGATTGGCTCTTCCTCCTTCTCTATCCGGAATACATGACGTTTTTCATGTATTAATGTTGCGAAAATATATGCCTGATGATTCTCATGTCATTCGGCCTGACGAAGCTGAGCTGGATCAGACGTTGAGTTATGTTGAACAACCGATACAGATTCTTGATCGGAAAGAAAAACAGCTCAGAACGAAGACTATTCCGTTAGTGAAAGTCCAGTGGAGTCGTCATGGCATCGAAGAAGCGACTTGGGAGACAGAAGCAGATATGAGAAAGAAACATCCCGAGCTATTTACATGACGTAAGTAATTATTCAGTTTTGATTATATTACTTTTTATATATGATTTGATAGATTGCCTACAATTTCGAGGACGAACTCATTTCTTAGAGGGGGAGAAATGTAAGGCTTGAGATTATTAGTCTTCATTGATGTGATACTCGGAAGATATGAGTATGCATGACATGCAATGGGAAGTATTAACTGAGATGAAATGAGGAAATATTAAAAATAGGACAGAACAGATGGCGCACATGCGCGAAGAAATGCGCGCACATGCGCGACAATTCCAGAAGCATCGGCGCACATGCGCGAGATAAGGCGTGCATATGCGCGACACGTCCAGAGACATTGGCGCACATGCGCGAAATAAGGCGCGCATATGCGTGACATGTGGGGACCCGGACGCTAATCATTTCCTTAATCATCTTTAGGATTTAATTATTAATTAAGATAAACAGGGTCTAAAATTTTTTTTTTTTAAATGTAAATGCGGAACGTAATGGAATTTAACTAGTATACATCTCAGTATAAAAGTACAATAATGTACAACAATTAGTCAAACTAGTCTAAGGTTCAACTACTAATTTTCAAGTATTAAACCAAATCTACAATAAGTCCGGAATCACCACTCTAAACTCGTCTTCTCTCATCATCTTCTTGACCCCGATCCTGTCCCACCTGTTGTCATGCACACATACAAAACAGGACAACAGCCGGATACTCAGGTGAGAATAAATCCCAGTATAAATAATGTATACATGCAGTTAACTGAATTAACATAAAAGCATGAATTATATCTTATCACATGTAGCATAATCAAAAAACATGTATCAATACCAGTCTGTAAATAAAACATGAATATTAATCTACGAAACATAAATCAATAAGGATCTGTAAATCAAGTTCTAGTCTTGATATCTAAGACTCGACTCATCTCTCATTCTAATCTAGGGATCCTGATCTAATTTAGACTTTGGTATGCTGTATCGAATTTCTACAATAGACGTCTATCTACATCTAAGCTCATCGATACACCGTAAGTCTAGAGTCTACGCGGTTCTGACAAAGACTCGGCGGTTCTGCCCTAGCTAGGCTGATCTGCCCTAGACTCAAACTCTGGCTCTGCTATAATTCACTAGACTAAACATATCAATCTGATAATCTGCAAATATCAATGCAATAAAATAAAGTATGTGATTTTGAGAAACTCAAGTCAAACCTAACTCGAGTTGTGCAATCCCGAATCAACATTTATTTATACCTTTTTCTTCACGATCTGATGAAGACGAAGTCTTGTATGTCAATCTGTCCATACCCAGTCTGGCAATGACAATCGCCTAAATACAATATCAGTATACAATTCAATTCAATACATGTTCTGATCAATATTCAAATCGAAATATATATATTCTGATCCATAACTGAACAAGGTACAATCTAATTCATATCAACGATATCACGATACAATCGAAATCACTACTGAATCTGATCAATCTAAATCAACTGATGTTTCGACGACATAACGATATAGTCTCGATAACCCCGTCAATCTCAACATCACAGAGATACTACCAAAATTCATAATCAGTATCAATACAATTCCTAATCTCAATATCGGTACACTTAAATTCAGTAATAACTCAATTCTGATATCAAATCTCAATCAATTTAATTCTGAAACTCATAACAATTGTATAACCAGTCTATTCTTTAATCTGACTTCAATTATACAATGTCTACTGTAGCAGAAACATCATATCTGATTCGTATTCAATTCTGACAATATCATAATTTCAAATCATGTCTAAACGTAACAAAACTTACGTCCAGTTGTAGCCTGCGTCGATAGGAACACAGTACCGAAGTCGGATTCAAAATTAGACGGACGGATTTTGTGTAACACTCAAATTCTCACTCGAAAGAAACTTGAAGCATTCCTTAAAATTCTCTCCTCGGCTTCCTTCTTTCTTTTGTTTCAGAAAGGAGTATGTTTGTTCTCTATATATACATACATATACACGTTGCATTCCAAGACACCATGTGGCGATTTTTCATGATACATGCCGCGCGCATATGCGCGCACAAAGCCGCGCATATGCGCCGGTAGTTCTGCCCGGCATCTTCCGCATTTCTGCCTCTCGCGCATATGCGCCAATCATTCTGCCCAATCCGCGCATGTGCGCCATTTACGTCGCGCATATGCGCCGATTATATTCTTCACACCTAATGTGATTTCTTCTTTCGGCTCTCCCGATCTGATCTGTTCTGTCTATAATCATTTTTAAATAAATACATAAATCATTTCAGATTAATCTCAGATTACAGTAATAAAATCTCGGGCCTTACATGACACCTCCAGAAGCTTTGGCGCATATGCGCGAGATGAAGCGCGCATATGCGCGAGGTGTTAAGATTTGCATTGCCGAGACCAGTAGGTCTCGCGCATATGCGCGGGTGATGTCGCGCATATGCGCGAGACGTGTTGCTTGAAAATGATAACACTTGTCCTTGCCATGCAATATAAGGGATATGTGTCTTCTTTCCTTCCCATTTCAGCTGAGGAATACCGAGAAGCTCCAGAGATATTCCTCAAAGCTTCAACTCTTTTAGGACTTTGATTTTACAAGATTCAATCATCCAAACGTTAATCCGATTTCGGTTTTGAGCTCCTCTCTTCAAGGACTACAAGAGGATGTAAGTTTCATTCAATTCCTGCATGATTTGAGATATTGTGGTTGAGGAAATTGTGAATTACACTAGATTATGTGTTCTTGGGAAGTTGGTGATCGTATACTCGTAGTCGGATCGAAGAAATATTATAGTATGCAATTATTATGATTTTCAGCATGTCTTGAATTGGAAATATGGAGGTTTCAGAATTGATATGAGTTTATGATGTATAGAGTATGAGGGATATGAGTTGATGATATTGATTCTTGTTGTGAGAGTTGATCGGTATCGAAATAATACGTCGTTATGTCGTCCAAAATGTACCGAGAATGAATATTGTTACGTACATGTATGGATTGAATAGAATGGTGATCTTGTATCTATTGAACATTACCATTTCAGATTCATTGTGCCTCACTTCGACTTCGAGACCTCGACATCGATAAAGGTTCAACAAGAAAGGTATCATTCATGTGACTTTGGGGAGACACAACTCAAATGAGATTCCATTTGAGTTTCCCAACAAAATCACATACTAGATTATATTTATCTTTTGAATGTTTATGCCTTGTTTATAGATTATATTCAAGCCTTGAGATAGGAGTCATTGACAGATTTGTCAAACTAGATGTTCGGTAGTATCGTCGCATTGGAGCAGTTCGACTCCATGTGTAGACACTCGATACAGACATGACCGAAATCTAGGAATGAGACGTACCGTTACCCCGATTGGGAGGGTAGGTAACAGACAGCGACGTCTTATTCACACCGGGATCCCTAGAGTAGAGTCGAATTGAGTCAGGACATTATTTGATTGATATTGCATGCTTATATTGATTTGGTTTCATAGACTATGGAACCTATTGCTTTTGATATTATTCATGATAGTTTTTTTCATGATTTATATTTTGTTTATGCATGCATACCATGTTTTATACTGGGATTGGTTCCCACCTGAGTTTCCGGCTGTTGTTATGTCTGTATGTGTGCATAACAACAGGTGGGGCAGGATCAGGGTCACGACCGAGATGAGATCGAGATAGAGTGGTGGCTTCGGGCACAGAGGACTGCTAGTGGTTATTGTACTAGACTTGTACTACTTATGATTTGGAGATTGTATGGTATGGAACTTTAGCTTGGTATGGATGTATTAGGACAAACCATGTATTTACGTTTGTTGTAATTAAATAAAGAGAATTCTTATGCTTGGTTTATATACATTTGATTTAGAGTTAAAAGCAAAAATTTGACCCACGTTTTCTAACAACGATCCGATTAATCCTGTAAAGAACTTAGTTAGAGCCCGGGTCCCCACACGCCAGGAGTTGGTGGATTACAATCAAGGGAGTATTAGAACAACGTGGTACTGTGATCACGTGGGAAGTCTTTAAAGCCGAATTCTATCAAAGATTTTTCTCAGTTTCATATCGAGAAGACAAAAGAGCAGAGTTTGAGAATTTGAGACAAGGTGTAACGCCCCAAATTCGACGACTGTCTTCACTGTACCAAGACGAGTCTTTCCAGCGTGCTTATGTCCTCACTCACACGCACCCTGGGAAACTTCCCAGGAGGTCACCCATCCCAAAATTGCCCCCAAGTCAAGCACGCTTAACTTTGGAGTTCTTATGTGATGAGCTACCGAAAAGAAGATGCACCTTCGTGATATGAGTAGTACAAATCAAATCTTTTAACCCATCTTCAACTGTACAGTCCATTACATTGAACAGTCTCGGAATCCCTCTCATTCCCGTGTGGGTCGGTTCATTCATGTTCCCTCCACCTAGAAGCCTGCCAGGAGCCGCTCATTGTCCGTGCAACTGATGGCACCGGCGATCACCCCCCGCCCTCTTCGGCCCCGGGCCTCACATGCTGTAGAGGCCTAAAAATCCGTACTTGAAAATTTGCGGAAAAATTAAAATTTTTCTTTTTAAAATAATTAAAATACCTCGTTCATAAAAATAAACTGATAAATAAAGTTTTATGTTCGAAATGGCAGCGGAAGTAAATGTTTGTTTGTAAAAATAATAATTTAAAATAATCCAGCAACTTGAAAAATGTTTGATCATAAAATAGAAAATGCTGAAAAAAATGAGGTCCTCGGGTCCCATTACTGCCGACTCGAGCTGGCTCACTGGTCCCCGCCCTCGATCCCGACATCAACAGTACCTACAACAATCAAGTCTAGTGAGCCTAAAGACTCAGCATGCATATATCGTAAATAACGAGTAAATAATATAGTAAAATTTGCATGGGATAAAAATATCATGTCATGAGGCATAATGTGAAAATAACTTGTCATGAGCAATTATAATACGTGCATAACTGAACTGAAAATCATAGTGAAAATGTTTGCTCCTTGGAGCCCTGTAATAAAATAGCATGTCATAAATTTTCTGTTGAGATTCTGGTCTACGTAAGTGGTCCCTGAACTGAACTGACCGGTAACTGGCACCGGGCCTGTAACTGGCGACAGGACTTAGTAATGTACGTCTGATCAGACCACTGCCACAGTACTGGGTGAAACAACTGAACTGACCGGTAACTGGCGACCGGGCCTGTAACTGGCGACAGGACTTAGTAATGCTCTCATAACCGGTAACTGACGACCGGACCGATAACCGGATTTAATCATGATAGTAAAGTGACCACAAGAAATATCGCATAAATCTCAAAAATGAATATTTTGCACGTAATATAATTAAATAACTGAATTAAATATGAACAATTTCGATCTTCTTGCATTAAAATCATGTACTTGCGATATTTAAAAATACCTATATGGCTTGATTGAAGAGTGAAAGAAGATATAAACATGCCATGGTTTGTTTTGACAGAAAACAAACGAAACAACGACGAGGCGCGACGGAGATGGAGTGCTCTTCACTTTCTCACTTAATTCCTTTAAATTAAGCATGCACCATAATTATTATAATAGCGTAAAAATCGTAAACGTGATGCATGAACATTTAAAATATCATAATTTTGTGCTCAGGGTGCTGCCAGGACCAACATCTCAGCCCAGGTGCAAAATGACCATTTTGCACCTGAAACCCAAAAATTACCATTTTGACCATAGACGTAAAATTTCACGTTTTTGACATTTTCTTAATTTCATTGACTCTAACATGTCCCAAATAATTATTTAAGCCTACAAGAATTTTCTCATATTTTTATTTGACATAAATTGATGAATTTTATATTAATCTTTAACTATAACATATTACTGCGTTTTAAATCTCGAATTAAATCAAACCTTAGCATAAAATTCCCAAATTAAAATCTTAGACTTCTAATAAATATTTGAGCTTAGATATAATTTTTCATAATTTTATTAAGCTTAAATCTAGGCGTTTCAATTAATCTTTTAATTAACGTTTCGTGCGACGATTAAATCTCGGATAAATCCAAAACTCATTATTTTGATTCGAAGCTTACCAAACTACTAAAAATATCCCAAAACATATTTATAAGCATTATTAGACATAAACTCGAGCTCATTTTACAACTTAACCGATTCGTTTTAAAACTTGGACCGAGGTCTCGATTTTAACCCGAATCGACTCGAAACTTAACCGAATTATTCCTAACTTTTTACCATGCATTACCAACATCAAAAAGGTCCTAAAAACCTCAAAACCTGACCCTTTGTCACTCGCACAATAGACCAGCAAGCTGCTGAAATTTCCAGCACGTGCTAATCCGAAAACCCAAGCCACCAACTTTCCTTATTTCGACTCTCGCCTAAATCTGATGGGAACAGCTGCTACTCATCCTTCCCTAGACCACCCTAGGGCCCTCTGAACCCCAAGAACATAAGCTCACGGCCCCATGCAACTTACACAACAGAAACGAGCGCTAGGACCCTAAACCGCTACACCCGAGCTCCCATCTTCAAGCGTGCCATCTGCTAAGCCTGAGGTTCCAGCACGCTTCGAGCCCTTCCAAGACTTCTCTCAGACCTACCATAGTCTGGTCTAAGACTCAGCTCGGTCCTTGCGTGGCTAGCTAATCCTTGTACTCAACTTATCCCGGAACCGAGTCAAAACTTGACACCCCTCTCGATCTACACCAAGCTTTAACCCAACGCCGACTCCACCCCTATTTCCCTCGAACATGACATGTCTCAGCCCCCTTAACAAACGCAGCCAACAGCCCCTTGCACAACCACTTGAAGAAACATGATTAGAGAATAAAAAGGATGAATGTTTTTTATAAGCAAAACCAAACCCATTTCCATGTAACAAGCTGGATCGAGAATTCCACCCAAAAATAAACACACATCAACAAATATACAGCGTAAATGATGCAGAAACGAAAGTACTTAGCGTGCTTGATGATGTAAAAACGCGAAAAAAAAGAAGAGACGAGCGCCGAAAATTGATTCTTGAAGAAGATGCTATGGCCGATAATTCCTTGAGGTGACTGTTGAGAGAAATTAAGGGGAAGATGGTATTCTGAATGGGGTGTCGGTTGTTGGGTGAGTAAATAAGTGTAGGGTAGGTTTAGGTTTAGTTTAAGTGTAGTTTAAGTGTAGTGAAAATATGCACTAATGGTCTTAATTAAAATAAAAAGGATTTTAAGCCCAACAAGCTTAAAAGTAGGCCCATTAAATTCAAGCACACTCCCGAAAAATATTTCGTTTTGGAAAGTTTGTGAAAATATTAGCTGAACCTCAAAAATTCCCCCGATTCGATAAAATTTATGCACCGTTAAAAATTAAAATCTTGCGAATGAACCTTTAAAATTCATGAATTAAATTCTACCATGCATGAATTATGCATAAAATGCATAAAAATATTTAAACACAAATTAATGAAATAAAATTGCATTTAAAACTTTAAACAATTTAATAAATACCAAATAAATTTAATAACTTGCATGCATGTGGTTTACGTGACCTTTCAAATTTTCGGGACGTTACAATCTCCCCCTCTTAAATTGAATTTCGTCCCCGAAATTCGCTTATCCTTGATAATCAAAAAGTTTAGACTTAGTTCTAGTATCCCAATAGTCCATGCTTCCGCGGCGCTACTCTGATAAAATAATAAATCTTATGATGTCTTTATGTCTCCTCAATCCTAATAAACTCTACCTTCTAAATCCTCATTTGTGAATCGCAACTCAAAACAACTTATGGTGACTTAGTTCTATTCAACTATAGCACCGAATTTTGACTTATCCCGCAGTTTCTCATACTAGAGATGGATGTCCAAACTTATCGCACCTTACTTTTCTTATATTATACTCGTAATATTCATCGACTTATTATATTAGCATTTATGCAGTTCAACTTAACAGACCTTTGTACCAAAATTTACTGATCGACTACTATTCTCAGTAGAACGCTTAAAGGTTACACTTTATTTCAACCTCATAGTAGTATTAGCCTAAAATCCTTGAATCGAATCTTTATCTACGGCACTAAACTTACGTAACTTATTATTTACAAGTGCATCTCGGATGTGAAACCGTTGTAAATCTTAAACCTCGAATAACGTTAATCCATAAAACTCAATTATACAACATCGACCTTCTACCTTAATAATAACACTTCTAGCATCAATTACCTGCTCAAACTATCCTCTTCCCAATTACAATCTAGTTGAGGATTAGGACTTTGAACTTCCTCATTGGAACAAGTGTTGCATTCTTATGTATCCTTAATGCTTACTTAATTCTAGCATATAAACTTAATAAGTTAGCCCAGGGTAACATTAGACTAACTTTAATAAATCAATTTCACTTATAAACCATAGAACTCTAGAATCCCCATATCAAGCTTTTATATTCCTTACTTGATAAAAAAATCTTAATATTCATCAATTGATAACTTATATTGAACACAACTAATTCCCTTTTGTTTTTATTTCACTCAAAATTTCCGTATGAACAAATATCCCATAAATTTAAAATTCAAACTTACCTAATCCAAATATCTTTGAATAAAATAATTCCAATACGCATATCCGTTTAGTCCCAAGTTTGTTAATGATTTCGAAAATTTCTCAAGACAAGGTGTCCACCTCACCTCTTACGTGCGTCTACCAATTAAACTAAACATCATCATACTCAACTTTCCTAAAAATTTTAAATTCTCACAAGGTATAATCTTAACTGTTAAGATCATGACTAAAACTTGTGACACATCAAACTTATGTTCCCAAAAATTTACTAACTCCATGTTTATCCTTATAACTTAACTAGCCGATCAAATTTACCTCAAATCGTCATCACTTTAAATCCTTAATTTGCCACAACATGATTTCACTAACGCTTAAATTTTCACGCCTAAGATTGATTCATCCTACACAATGTCCTTGGTTACCATTCATTGTAACATTATAATCCAAATATCTAAATATTATATATTTCCTTCGAGCCTAAATAACCGAAAATTCCTATCATTTAAACCGTTCAATTCTCACTTACTACTAAATAAGTTCTCAAATTTCTTAAAATTGGAAAATTAATTCTTACTTTCCTCGAATATCATCCAATTTTTCCCTAGATCTCGAAATTGCACAATTACCCATTAATCCTCAGTATTCCCAATTTCATTTTATAGATTTCCCGCATCATAAGGTTCAATAGCCTTAAGTTTATTAAACCCAAAATTAATTCCCATAACACGTCTTACATTCTTATAAATACTTAAAATTCCAATTGCTCAAAAGTTCGCATTTAATCCTTAAAATTTTGAAAATTGCAATCTGATCCTTACAATTCTCCAAATTTACATTTTGGCCATACAACTCTTCGAAATTTGCATCATTGTCCTTATAAAATTTTCCATCTTTACCTCATTAAACTTTTAGATTCTCGAACTCGAAATTTAATCCCAAAATTTGGTAAATTCGAAAATAGTCCCTTAGAATTTTATTTTTGAACTTAGGTCCTCAAATCATTGTTTATTACAATTAAGTCCTTAAAATTTTCAAATCCTGCAATTCAATCCTTAAATCCAACTATGTAGAGAATGCATCCTAAATAAATTCTCATAATTAATCTTACATTTCCATAGATACTTAAAATCCTCAAATTGTACATTTATAATCCTAAAGATTGTCATAGTCTTCGAATCGCTATTGCTTATATGAAATCCTCAAAAATTTACTCGACTAACAACCAAGAACCATTAATAATTTCTTAGAAATTCTACAAGTCTCAAAAGCATTCATAATTTTCAAGATTAACTTATAACCCATAAGGAGGACATCAACACTACTGACCTAAAAATTAATATAGTCAAATCATTTTCAACCTCTCCTAAAGCCCAATGTTCGAATTCTTAGACATGTCAAATTCCAAACGTACCCAACATGCATAATTCCATAATTTATTTTTAAATTTAAATAAACAATGAACAATTAAAATCTGAACGTAAAATATTTCATGGAAACATGTTGTTTAAAATAATTCATGCTTTAAATAAAATGCGTAAATGTAAAACTTACAGACCGAAGGCGTGACATCATGAGCTTCTCGAGGTCAGCAGTAGTGCAACCCTTTACAGAATCATTGCTCTGATACCAGCTGTAGAGGCCTAAAAATCCGTACTTGAAAATTTGCGGAAAAAATTAAAATCTTGCGAATGAACCTTTAAAATTTCATGAATTAAATTCTACCATGCATGAATTATGCATAAAATGCATAAAAATATTTAAACACAAATTAATGAAATAAAATTGCATTTAAAACTTTAAACAATTTAATAAATACCAAATAAATTTAATAACTTGCATGCATGTGGTTTACGTGATTAACATCTTAGACTTCTAATAATTATTTGAGCTTAGATATAATTTTCCATAATTTTATTAAGCTTAAATCTAGGCGTTTCAATTAATCTTTTAATTAACGTTTCGTGCGACGATTAAATCCCGGATAAATCCAAAACTCATTATTTTGATTCGAAGCTTACCAAACTACTAAAAATATCCCAAAACATATTTATAAGCATTATTAGACGTAAACTCGAGCTCATTTTACAACTTAACCGATTCGTTTTAAAACTTGGACCGGGGTCTCGATTTTAACCCGAATCGACTCGAAACTTAACCGAATTATTCCCAACTTTTTACCATGCTTTACCAACATCAAAAAGGTCCTAAAAACCTCAAAACCTGACCCTTTGTCACTCGCGCAATAGACCAGCAAGCTGCTGAAATTTCCAGCACGTGCTAATCCGAAAACCCAAGCCACAAACTTTCCTTATTTCGACTCTCGCCTAAATCTGATGGGAACAGCTGCTACTCATCCTTCCCTAGACCACCCTAGGGCCCTATGAACCCCAAGAACATAAGCTCACGGCTCCATGCAACTTACACAACAGAAACGAGCGCTAGGACCCTAAACCGCTACACCCGAGCTCCCATCTTCAAGCGTGCCGTCTGCTAAGCCCGAGGTTCCAGCACGCTTTGAGCCCTTCCAAGACTTCTCTCAGACCTACCAGAGTCTGGTCTAAGACTCAGATCGGTCCCTGCGTGGCTAGCTAGTCCTTGTACTCAACTTATCCCAAAACCGAGTCAAAACTTGACACCCCTCTCGATCTACACCAAGCTTCAACCCAACGCCGACTCCAGCCCTATTTCCCTCGAACATGACATGTCTCAGCCCCCTTAACAAATGCAGCCAATAGCCCCTTGCACAACCACTTGAAGAAACATGATTAGAGAATAAAAAGGATGCAAGTTTTTTTTAAGCAAAACCAAACCCATTTCCATGTAACAAGCTGGATCGAGAATTCCACCCAAAAATAAACACACATAACCAAATATACAACGTAAATGATGCAGAAACGAAAGTACTTAGCGTGCCTGATGATGTAAAAACGCTAAAAAAAGGAAGAGACGAGCGCCGAAAATTGATTCTTGAAGAAGATGCTATGGCCGATAATTCCTTGAGGTGGCTGTTGAGAGAAATTAAGGGGAAGATGGTATTCTGAATGGGGTGTTGGTTGTTGGGTGAGTAAATAAGTGTAGGGTAGGTTTAGGTTTAGTTTAAGTGTAGTTTAAGTGTAGTGAAAATATGCACTAATGGTCTTAATTAAAATAAAAAGGGTTTTAAGCCCAACAAGCTTAAAAGTAGGCCCATTAAATTCAAGCACACTCCCGAAAAATATTTCGTGTTGGAAAGTTTGTGAAAATATTAGCCGAACCCTCAAAAATTCCCCCGATTCGATAAAATTTATGCACCGTTAAAAATTAAAATCTTGCGAATGAACCTTTAAAATTTCATGAATTAAATTATACCATGCATGAATTATGCATAAAATGCATAAAAATATTTAAACACAAATTAATGAAATAAAATTGCATTTAAAACTTTAAACAATTTAATAAATACCAAATAAATTTAATAACTTGCATGCATGTGGTTTACGTGACCTTTCAAATTTTCGGGACGTTACACAAGGCCAACTGAATATTGAAGAATATGTTGCTAAATTCTCTACTCTACTACGTTTTGCTCCTCAGATAGCTGGGAATGATGAAGATGTAGCCAATCAATTCATCAAAGGATTGAATTCGGAGATAATTGCATTGATAAATATGCAGCGACCTTACCATTTTGCTGATACTTTGAGTAGGGCAAAAAGAGCTGAGGTGAGTCTGATTCGACAACGAGAAAGGTTAGATGTGATTCAACTCCCGACACAGCAACTCCCTCTTAGATTTGATAAAGGCAGTACGAGTGGAAAGCAAGATTTGCTGAAAGCTCGAAAGAAACAGTTTAAGAAGTTAGGGAGCGGAATGAGTGGTTCGTCTAGCTCCAGTGGTTCCAGCCCGAGTTATACTGGAGTATATTGCAGGACTTGCGGAGGGAGACTTCCCATAGAGCAATGCCAGGGAGTGGCTGGTAGTTGCCATATTTGTAGACAGCCGGGACACCTTGCTAGGGTTTGTCCTCAGAGAAGTTCCCGAAGATTTTAGGGAGCAGAAGACCTGATATGAATCTAGCCAGCCACTATGCGTACCAAGAACCAATCCCGAGAGAACGATTGAAGATGTTGAATTTTGCCCTTCATTCAACAAATGAAAGCTTGGAAATAAGGCTCGAGGGGTTCGGGTTGCATCACCATCAAATAGAGGAGCTTGGGGAACATGGACACCATAATGGAAGTATTTGGAATGTTAATCAAGTGCTAAATGATCATGAGGACAGCAGCACGTGCGCACCCGCGCCAGAAGCAGCGCAGCAGCGCGCATGAAGAAACACGAGGCGCGCCACCGCGCGTGATTCAGCGCTACCGCGCGCACGGGCAGAATAAGGCGCGCCCCCGCGCGTGTTTCGGCGCTACCGCGCGCAACAGGCTGGAACGTGCATAACATGGCGCGCCACAGCGCGAGTTCACGCGCCACCGCGCGCACTGCCGTGTCAACTTTGCTAGCCAACCTTAGTTTACTACTTTTACACGATTTATGTTGTTTTTCTTGCTTTGTTTTGTCTATTTAATGCTTGTAAGGACTATGAACGAAAATCATAATTCAGATTGATAAAAATATTTTGAGGAGTTTCTCTCAATTTTCGAAGCTTTTAGCTTTGTTCTTCACAAGAAGAAAACCAAATCAAACTTATCAAAGATTTTCATCTTTGTGGCGTTTGTCGATTGTTTTTCGCTCGGATTGTCAAAACAAGATCTTTGAAGGTTCGTTTGAAATTCAATTGTTTTATCGTTGATATTTTTTGCTAAGTTTTAATAACTTAGAGGTGAATATCACAAACCGTTACTTGTTTCAAAAGATCGGGACAACAAATCGATCCTTGTTTGTTATTGAGTCGAGGGTGCGATTTCGATAATCGTGTTTGCTTCTCATTCGTACGAGGTTTCGCATCATTTGGTATCAGAGCTTTTGGTTCTTTTTGATTCAAGTAAGCGTATACGTTCAACTCCTCGTAGGATTTTCAATACCGATTTTCGTGTAGCGATTTTCTACGTATTTGTTGGATAAAAAAAGAAAAACAAAAACAAAAATAGGTACAATATGCTTGATAGTCAATTTCAGTCATTGTTGGTAGAATTTTGGGAAAAGAACGGAGGAAGAATTTAAACATTTGCGTGAAAGGTATGGGCGAGTGGATGAGAGTGGAAGGATGAATAAAGAGGAGAGAAGCACGGCGACACCAGCGAGGAGTTCAAAACGTGGATATCAAGGTACATCGCAATTCTCACATAATTGTATTTCTGATATTCAATGTTTGTGGTGTCTAGAGATAGGACATGATTTTCATCATTGTCCAAATGAGGATGTGAAGGTAGTGGATTCCACTTCCAACCTTGAAGCCAAACATGTGGATGATTTGAATGTTGAGGTTGATACTCCAATTGTGTCTCATGCGAGTATTGAGTGTTGTGGTGTGGAGGGTGAGTTGTTAGATGATGTGCAAGTTGTTTCTTTCGCTCAACTATCTACGAATGTAATATGTATTGGTGAATCAATTTGTTATGAGTTGAGAGAAAAAGAAAATGAGATGGCCGAAAAAGAGAGTGATAAAAAAGGCGAGATGGCCATCGAAGAACAAAAAGAGTTGTGTGAAAAAGAGGCCAAACAAACAAAAAAAGAAATTATATGTATGGCTCAAAAGAGTGAGGATGAGCGACTCTTTATTTTGAATAAACCACTTCATGTACATCGGTGCAAAGTTGGTTTATTTTATTTTAATGGAATAGCCGGTTCGATCCCGATCATTGTTAAACTTTACTTGCAGAATTGTGGAAAAGGCATAAAAAGTATTGATCTTCCTAGCTATCAAGAAAAACAAGATTTGAGGACAAATTGATGTGAATCTTTGTACGAACGAATATCAAACACGATTAAAATCAAAATCGCGCCCTCAATTCACTGACGAACAAAGAATCGTTGTTTCTCCGATCTTTTGAATCAAGTGTGTGTGTTGTGATTTTCACCTCTAAACTATGAAAAGTCTAGCAACAAATAATCACGAGATAAACAACCGAGATTATAACGAACCTTTGAAGAACAAGTCGACGACAATCCGCACAAGCACGATCGACAAACGCCACAAAGTTAAAAACTTTGATAAGTTTGATTTTTGTTTGACAAAGCAAAAACTTTAATTGTTTGAGAGAAAACTCAAGAACAATGATAAAATATCAATAATGAATCTGAAAAAAAAATTGTCCAAAATTTTGTGCAACATAGGTTTATATCAAAAGATAACAAAAAAAATCTATTTGCCATATTAATTAAAACTCTAACTAGGAAACTAGGATTCTTCCCGAAACTGACTCGCGCTCGGGCGGTAGAATTTGACCGCTCGAGCGCCAAGGCTTCTGTACTACTCGCGCTCGGACAGTAAGTATGGCGCTCGGGCGGTAATATTTGACCGCTCGGGCGCCGATGCTGCTGCACTCAACTTCATCTATCACTTGAATAATGTTCTTGTGACTTCCAAACTCACTTCCATGCATCAAAAACCCTCCAGCACTTTGCACCTCGCTTGTAAGACCTTCTTCATTGCTCATAAGTCCGTGCAACGCTTCATTGAACTTCTTCAATCGTCCCCTCGTGATTGGTCCCTCCGGCAACTCCAAAGGGTCCCATGCTTTCCTTGGCGCCTGACCATTCGTGTTCGCATCATCCTCCCCTTCTTGAAAAGGATTTGTCCTCAAATCCAGCTCGTCACCTACATCAAACAACGACAAGTCACTAACATTAAAAATAATACTCACGTTATACTCACCAGGTAGGTCGAGTTTGTAGGAATTATCATTGATCCTGTCAAGGACTTGAAATGGTCCATCGCCTCTAGGTAATAGCTTTGAACGTCTCTTCTCGGGGAACCTTTCCTTCCTCAAGTGTAACCACACCCAATCTCCCTTCTCAAATATCACCTTCTTCTTTCCCTTGTTGGCTTGCTTGGCATTTTTCTCATTCTTCTTTTCAATATTGGCCTTGACCTTTTCATGAAAACTCCTAACAAATTCAGTTTTCTTTTTGCCATCCATATTTAACCTTTCACTCACAGGTAAAGACATCAAATCCAACGGAGTCAAAGGATTAAAACCATAAACAATTTCAAATGGCGAATAATGTGTAGTTGAATGCATGCAACGATTATACGCAAACTCAACAAATGGTAAACAATCTTCCCAATTCTTTAAGTTCTTTTTAAGAATAGCACGCAAAAGTGTTCCTAAAGTTCTATTGACAACTTCAGTTTGTCCATCCGTTTGAGGATGACATGTAGTAGAAAACAACAATTTTGTGCCAAGTTTAGCTCACAACGTCTTCCAAAAGTAACTCAAGAATTTAACATCGCGATCGAAAACAATAGTCCTAGGCATGCCATGCAACCTAACGACTTCTCTAAAGAATAGGTCCGCAATGTGAGATGCATCATCAGTTTTGTGACAAGCAATAAAATGTGCCATCTTAGAAAACCTATCCACAACAACAAATATAGAATCCCTCCCCTTCTTTGCCCTAGGCAACCCCAAAACAAAGTCCATAGAAATATCAACCCAAGGTTCACTAGGGACGGGAAGTGGCGTATACAAGCCATGTGGTTGTGTTTTAGATTTAGCTTGCCTACAAGTAATGCACTTATCACAAACACGCTCAACGTCACGTTTCATGTGTGGCCAATAGAAATGTTCATGCAATGCACTTAAAGTTTTAGCCACACCAAAATGTCCCATTAAGCCACCCCCATGTGCCTTTCTCACAAGTAGCTCACAAATGGATGATTTAGGGATGCACAACCTATCTTCTCTAAACAAGAAACCATGATGCAAATAGAATTTA
Source organism: Primulina tabacum (assembly GCF_025594145.1). Taxonomy (NCBI): domain Eukaryota; kingdom Viridiplantae; phylum Streptophyta; class Magnoliopsida; order Lamiales; family Gesneriaceae; genus Primulina; species Primulina tabacum. The sequence continues at coordinate 13,636,601 of NC_134556.1, read as the reverse complement.
TCATGTGGACCATGCATACAAGTTTCAAACAAACTCTTAAAGTCCTCATCTAGCACATACAATTCCTTCACATGCTCAAATAACGCCTCCATTTGAACCTTAGACAACCCCGGGTTCGAACTATCTCCTACCTCCCTCTCCATCTAATTTCAAACTTGTACCTGCAAGAAAACGTTAGTAGAAACAAAATAATCCTTACCCAAATGCTCACGGTCACTCCAAAGAAATTCACTCGTCTTTTCTCACAAAAATTTTTTTTTTTTTGCTCACAACAAATACTCACTAATCACTCCAAAGAAAATTCACTCACACTCAAGTAATGTCACTCAAGTTCGAGAGTCCTCTCAAGGTGCTCAAGCTTTGTATTTGAATTTATCAAACAATCAAGTTTAAGCTTGTGAACAAATGTGATCGACTCACTTGGACTGCATAGAGAAGTAATTTGAAGATCAATAATAATAATTTTTTTTTTTTTGACTGGGTGAGGCAAGTGTGTATGACTCACAAAAAGGAATAGAACAAAATATCAAAAAGAAATAATTGTGGATTTTTTTTTTTTGCTGAGTACTACTCGAAAATCCCAAAAAAAAGACACCAACAAATTTCGAGAATCGCAGATTCACGAAAAAATCTACGAAGAACGATAGACCAAAACAGATCCGAAAACAAACGAAGAAATAATACAGATCTACAAATTTAATAACAAGATAACTTGCTTGAATTTCAATGAACCTAAGCTCTGATACCAAATGATGTGAATCTTTGTACGAACGAATAGCAAACACGATTAAAATCAAAATCGCGCCCTCAATTCACTGACGAACAAAGAATCGTCGTTGTCCCGATCTTTTGAATCAAGTGTCTGTGTTGTGATTTTCACCTCTAAACTATGAAAAGTCTAGCAACAAATAATCACGAGATAAACAACCGAGATTATAACGAACCTTCGAAGAACAAGTCGACCACAATCTGCACAAGCACGATCGACAAACGCCACAAAGTTAAAAACTTTGATAAGTTTGATTTTTGTTTGACAAAGCAAAAGCTTTAATTGTTTATGAGAAAACTCAAGAACAATGATAAAATATCAATAATGAATCTGAAAAAAAAATTGTCCAAAATTTTGTGCAACATATGTTTATATCAAAAGATAACAAAAAAAATCTAGTTGCCATAATAATTAAAACTCTAACTAGGAAACTAGGATTCTTCACGAAACTGACTCGCGCTCGGGCGGTAGAATTTGACCGCTCGAGCGCCAAGGCTTCTGTACTACTCGCGCTCGGACAGTAAGTATGGCGCTCGGGCGGTAATATTTGACCGCTCGAGCGCCGATGCTGCTGGACTCAACTTCATCTATCACATGAATAATGTTCTTGTGACTTCCAAACTCACTTCCATGCATCAAAAACCCTCCAGCACTTTGCACCTCGCTTGTAAGACCTTCTTCATGCTCATAAGTCCGTGCAACGCTTCATTGAACTTCTTCAATCGTCCCCTCGTGATTGGTCCCTCCGGCAACTCCAAAGGGTCCCATGCTTTCCTTGGCGCCTGACCATCCGTGTTCGCATCACAAATCTTTTTGAAGAAGGAGAGTATGATATGAATCTAGCCAGCCACTATGCATACCAAGAACCAATCCCGAGAGAACGATTGAAGATGTTGAATTTTGCCCTTCATTCAACCAATGAAAGCTTGGAAATAAGGCTCGAGGGGTTCGGGTTGCATCACCATCAAATAGAGGAGCTTGGGAAACATGGACACCATAATGGAAGTATTTGGAATGTTATTCAAGTGCTAAATGATCATGAGGACAGCAGCACGCGCGCACCCGCGCCAGAAGCGGAGCAGCAACGCGCATGAAGAAACACGAGGCGCGCCACCGCGCCACAAGTGGCGCAGCCGCGCGCGCCAATGAGCGCGCCCCCGCGCGTGATTCAGCGCTACCGTGCGCACAGGCAGAACATGGCGCGCCCCCTCGCGTGTTTCGGCGCTACCGCGCGCAACAGGCTGGAACGTGCATAACATGGCGCGCCACAGCGCGAGTTCACGCGCCACCGCGCGCACTGCCGTGTCAACTTTGCTAGCCAACCTTAGTTTACTACTTTTACACGATTTTTGTTGTTTTTCTTGCTTTGTTTTGTCTATTTAATGCTTGTAGGGACTATGAACGAAAATCATAATTCAGATTGATAAAAATATTTTGAGGAGTTTCTCTCAATTTTCAAAGCTTTTAGCTTTGTTCTTCCCAAGAAGAAAACCAAATCAAACTTATCAAAGATTTTCATCTTTGTGGCCTTTATCGATTGTTTTTCGCTCGGATTGTCAAAACAAGATCTTTGAAGGTTCGTTTGAAATTCAATTGTTTTATCGTTGATATTTGTTGCTAAGTTTTAATAACTTAGAGGTGAATATCACAAACCGTTACTTGTTTTAAAATATCGGGACAACAAATCGATCCTTGTTTGTTATTGAGTCGAGGGTGCGATTTCGATAATCGTGTTTGCTTCTCATTCGTACGAGGTTTCGCATCATTTGGTATCAGAGCTTTTGGTTCTTTTTTATTCAAGTAAGCGTATCCATTCAACTCCTCGTAGGATTTTCAATACCGATTTTCGTGTAGCGATTTTCTACGTATTTGTTTGATAAAAAAACAAAAACAAAAACAAAAAGATGTACAATATGCTTGATAGTCAATTTCAGTCATTGTTGGTAGAATTTTGGGAAAAGAATGGAGGAAGAATTTAAACATTTGCGTGAAAGGTATGGGCGAGTGGATGAGAGTGGAAGGATGAATAAAGAGGAGAGAAGCACGGCGACACCAGCGAGGAGTTCAAAACGTGGATATCAAGGTACATCGCAATTCTCACATAATTGTATTTCTGATATTCGATGTTTGTGGTGTCTAGAGATAGGACATGATTTTTATCATTGTCCAAATGAGGATGTGAAGGTAGTGGATTCCACTTCCAACCTTGAAGCCAAACATGTGGATGATTTGTATGTTGAGGTTGATACTCCAATTGTGTCTAATGCGAGTATTGAGTGTTGTGGTGTGGAGGGTGAGTTGTTAGATGATGTGCAAGTTTTCTTTCGCTCAACTATCTACGAATGTAATATGTATTGGTGAATCAATTTGTTATGAGTTGAGAGAAAAAGAAAATGAGATGGTCGAAAAAGAGAGTGATAAAAAAGGCGAGATGGCCGTCGAAGAACAAAAAGAGTTGTGTGAAAAAGAGGCCAAACAAACAAAAAAGGAAATTATATGTATGTCTCAAAAGAGTGAGGATGAGCGACTTTTTATTTTGAATAAACCACTTCATGTACATCGGTGCAAAGTTGGTTTATTTTATTTTAATGAAATAGCCGATTCGATCCCGAGCATTGTTAAAAGACTTGCAGGATTGTGGAAAAGGCATGAAAAGTATTGATCTTCCTGGCTATCAAGAAAAACAAGATTTGAGGACAAATCTTTTTGAAGAAGGGGAGTATGATATGAATCTAGCCAGCCACTATGCGTACCAAGAACCAATCCCGAGAGAACGATTGAAGATGTTGAATTTTGCCCTTCATTCAACCAATGAAAGCTTGGAAATAAGGCTCGAGGGGTTCGGGTTGCATCACCATCAAATAGAGGAGCTTGGGGAACATGGACACCATATAATGGAAGTATTTGGAATGTTATTCAAGTGCTAAATGATCATGAGGACAGCAGCACGCGCGCACCCGCGCCAGAAGCGGCGCAGCAGCGCGCATGAAGAAACAAGAGGGCGGCCACCGCGCCACCGCGCGTGATTCAGCGCTACCGCGCGCACGGGCAGAACAAGGCGCGCCCCCTCGCGTGTTTCGGCGCTACCGCGCGCAACAGGCTGGAACGTGCATACATGGCGCGCCACAGCGCGAGTTCACGCGCCACCGCGCGCAATGCCGTGTCAACTTTGCTAGCCAACCTTAGTTTACTACTTTTACACGATTTATGTTGTTTTTCTTGCCTTGTTTTGTCTATTTAATGCTTGTAGGGACTATGAACGAAAATCATAATTCAGATTGATAAAAATATTTTGAGGAGTTTCTCTCAATTTTCAAAGCTTTTAGCTTTGTTCTTCCCAAGAAGAAAACCAAATCAAACTTATCAAAGATTTTCATCTTTGTGGCCTTTATCGATTGTTTTTCGCTCGGATTGTCAAAACAAGATCTTTGAAGGTTCGTTTGAAATTCAATTGTTTTATCGTTGATATTTGTTGCTAAGTTTTAATAACTTAGAGGTGAATATCACAAACCGTTACTTGTTTTAAAATATCGGGACAACAAATCGATCCTTGTTTGTTATTGAGTCGAGGGTGCGATTTCGATAATCGTGTTTGCTTCTCATTCGTACGAGGTTTCGCATCATTTGGTATCAGAGCTTTTGGTTCTTTTTTATTCAAGTAAGCGTATCCATTCAACTCCTCGTAGGATTTTCAATACCGATTTTCGTGTAGCGATTTTCTACGTATTTGTTTGATAAAAAAACAAAAACAAAAACAAAAAGATGTACAATATGCTTGATAGTCAATTTCAGTCATTGTTGGTAGAATTTTGGGAAAAGAATGGAGGAAGAATTTAAACATTTGCGTGAAAGGTATGGGCGAGTGGATGAGAGTGGAAGGATGAATAAAGAGGAGAGAAGCACGGCGACACCAGCGAGGAGTTCAAAACGTGGATATCAAGGTACATCGCAATTCTCACATAATTGTATTTCTGATATTCGATGTTTGTGGTGTCTAGAGATAGGACATGATTTTTATCATTGTCCAAATGAGGATGTGAAGGTAGTGGATTCCACTTCCAACCTTGAAGCCAAACATGTGGATGATTTGTATGTTGAGGTTGATACTCCAATTGTGTCTAATGCGAGTATTGAGTGTTGTGGTGTGGAGGGTGAGTTGTTAGATGATGTGCAAGTTTTCTTTCGCTCAACTATCTACGAATGTAATATGTATTGGTGAATCAATTTGTTATGAGTTGAGAGAAAAAGAAAATGAGATGGCCGAAAAAGAGAGTGATAAAAAAGGCGAGATGGCCGTCGAAGAACAAAAAGAGTTGTGTGAAAAAGAGGCCAAACAAACAAAAAAGGAAATTATATGTATGTCTCAAAAGAGTGAGGATGAGCGACTTTTTATTTTGAATAAACCACTTCATGTACATCGGTGCAAAGTTGGTTTATTTTATTTTAATGAAATAGCCGATTCGATCCCGAGCATTGTTAAAAGACTTGCAGGATTGTGGAAAAGGCATGAAAAGTATTGATCTTCCTGGCTATCAAGAAAAACAAGATTTGAGGACAAATCTTTTTGAAGAAGGGGAGTATGATATGAATCTAGCCAGCCACTATGCGTACCAAGAACCAATCCCGAGAGAACGATTGAAGATGTTGAATTTTGCCCTTCATTCAACCAATGAAAGCTTGGAAATAAGGCTCGAGGGGTTCGGGTTGCATCACCATCAAATAGAGGAGCTTGGGGAACATGGACACCATATAATGGAAGTATTTGGAATGTTATTCAAGTGCTAAATGATCATGAGGACAGCAGCACGCGCGCACCCGCGCCAGAAGCGGCGCAGCAGCGCGCATGAAGAAACAAGAGGGCGGCCACCGCGCCACCGCGCGTGATTCAGCGCTACCGCGCGCACGGGCAGAACAAGGCGCGCCCCCTCGCGTGTTTCGGCGCTACCGCGCGCAACAGGCTGGAACGTGCATACATGGCGCGCCACAGCGCGAGTTCACGCGCCACCGCGCGCAATGCCGTGTCAACTTTGCTAGCCAACCTTAGTTTACTACTTTTACACGATTTATGTTGTTTTTCTTGCCTTGTTTTGTCTATTTAATGCTTGTAAGGACTATGAACGAAAATAATAATTCAGATTGATAAAAATATTTTGAGGAGTTTCTCTCCATTTTCAAAGCTTTTAGCTTTGTTCTTCACAAGAAGAAAACCAAATCAAACTTATCAAAGATTTTCATCTTTGTGGCGTTTGTCGATTGTTTTTCGCTCGGATTGTCAAAACAAGATCTTTGAAGGTTCGTTTGAAATTCAATTGTTTTATCGTTGATATTTGTTGCTAAGTTTTAATAACTTAGAGGTGAATATCACAAACCGTTACTTGTTTCAAAAGATCGGGACAACAAATCGATCCTTGTTTGTTATTGAGTCGAGGGTGCGATTTCGATAATCGTGTTTGCTTCTCATTCGTACGAGATTTCGCATCAAGACCGAGGAACAGACACAGGACACACCTGATGATATAGTGGCAGATACTGCTCTTTTATGATTATATTGCATAGGTATTGATATATACTAATGCATTCCCTACGATGATCTTTGACTGAGTTGAATTGAGATATGATGTATCTGTTGAGTCTGTTTGTACTGTAGTATTGATTCCCTTACTTTTTGGGAAAGAAAGATTGATATCAGAGATTTCTGTAAAATATTGTATACTACAGTAAGATGAGAATGAGGTCGAGTTAGATTATGATATACTTGTGTTTCTGATTTGACCGCATTATTGATATTAATATGCCGAACAAGTACAGAACTATTGTAGATTCCTTCCAGAAAAATATAAGATTCAGACCAGATAGGGCTGATGAGTAGAAATTCCACGGTAAGGATTCTAGATCTAGAATTCCTTTGATATCTGTATTGTTTATGACTCGATTGATACAGAAAGGAGCAGATGGTATCCTTATGTATTCAGTAGACATGCTGAAATCGAGCCTAGTATTGGTAGATTTGCCAAGTGATGTACGAGTTGGTTGACGTCTTCCTAGATAAGATTTTGGATTTGCTTTATATCAGGAAGATAGATTTCAGAATTGAATTTATACCAGGTACTGTTTGTGTTTTAGAATTCAGTACAGAATGATATTGAATGTACAGAATGTCACTGCATGAAGTGAAAGAATTGAAATATCGGTAGAAGAATACTGACCAAGAGTTACATCTGATTTAGTGCTTCTCTTGGAAATATTCAATTCTGTCTATAGATTGATAAATCCTGTGTTCAGAGGTATTCTAATGATTTATGATTGAATACTCTGAGAATTGTGATTATTGTATACAGAAATTATTCAGATAAGAATCTTGCTTGAAACAGATTGTAGTCAGAATAAGCGATATCTGAAGTTAATATACCGATTGATTTTGACACAGTTGAGATTGTGATCAGTGACTGAGAACGATACCGATATCAGAAAGATCAGAAATTTCAGAAATGTCAGAAATTTATTTTTTGGTCTGAGTTGGCAGATTATCTTATACGATTGTTGTTTTGTATCTGCTTGAGTATTGTTATTGTTCTAAAACAATATTTGAGACAGCTTATATTGTTTGAGGGCATATTATATTTGCAGATGATATATAGCAGTTGATCAGAACGACATGAAGACGTGATTGATTAGTCAGAATTGACAATATTGCCAGAAATTGCCGTTTTATGAGTTTACTGAACTCACTAGATCAGTATAGATTAGTGATATTGTGAATCTGATTTGATAGTATTGTTATTCTGAGTCAGTGTTTGATGTAGATTATTCAAATCGAATCAGAGCTGAATTCAAGAATTTCGGCAGTTCAGAGATTTAACCAGAATGTTCAGAATTTAATTTCGATAATCAGAGCAGAGCATAGATCAGAGTGACAGATATGTGATTTTTACTGTATGAAAATGATTATCGTATGATGTCAAATGTGTCAGATTTGCACGACAGAATTTGATATCGATAGTCAGAACCGAATACCAGGTAGGTATTTTTTTAATTTATATTATTAACTGATTTGTTTGTACCAAATAGTTCGAATCTGAAATGACAGATAGTGTCAGAAACACACAATAGTGGATTCAGTTTTCATTTTTGTAACTGAGAATGGATAATATTCGGACAGACAGTTTTGATATAGATAGATTAAATCAGTTATGATAGAAATTGTACTAAAATGTTGGCAGAAATTGTACTGAAATGTTTGAATTGTCAATAAATGAAGACAGAAAGATAGAAATCAGAAGATTTATTACAGAATTTGTATAATTCTGACTAGACATGGGGAGTATATTTCGATGAATTTCGTAATGAGACCACTGTAATACTTTCCAGATTGTGATATGATATGATTGTGATTGACAGATTGTTCAATCTATATCTAGTAGTTGTACAAGATGACGTACACACATGACCAGATGACAAAGATCGATGTCAAAAAAATAGTCAGATTGACCAGAATGTTGAAATAGATTATATCAGATTGTGAATTTTTATTGAGTTTGTAATTGTGGCAGAACATACCATGAACTCATTCATATATTATCCACTGACTGATAGATAGCTAGAGCGTACTATCCAGATATTAAAAGATATTTATGGAGTTGCAGTGCTGGATGTTAGCACTAGTTGACATGACATATTGTCACCATATGAATTATTGTATAATGATAGCTATCGAACGAGTATTGAGATAGCTACAGATGAGACATTGTACAGTGAGTACTTACGGTGATATCTGAGATTGAATTTGATAAAAGCAAAAATCTGATAAAGAAAATGAAGCTGATTCAGAAAAGAATGAAAACCAGCTTCGAATGAACATACTAAATATGCCAAAGTCGGACGATGACTGTTGGTATTTGAAGCCGAAGATTGAGTAAATCCTTGACTGGGATAAACAGATTTGATAACAGCTGATGATGTTGACTCGTTATGAGTTGTTGATTAGTATATACAGATGTTGTATAGCCAATATTGCGGAGATTGATTCTGTCAGAATTATTTTGAGGGTATTATGATATTATACTTCTTGAATTCTTATTCCAGTTTGGAATCAGAGAGAAACGAAGATTATTCTGTTGTTGAAAACACAGTAAGATTGTCAGAATATCAAAGAAACTATTTGAGAGATAGAATCTAATATAAGATTGAGATTTCAGAATGGATTCATTGAGATGAGTTTCTGATTTAAACTATGTATACATTTTTCTGATATCTCCGAATTGATTACTTGCGAGTTCGAGGACGAACTCAGATCTAAGAGAGAGAGAAATGTAAGGCCCGAGATTTTATTACTGTAATCTGAGATTAATCTGAAATGATTTATTTATTAATTGAGATGATTATAAACGGAACTGATCAGACCGGGAGAGGCGAAAGAAGATTTGACATGAGGTGCAAGGAAGAGTCCCCGCGCACATGCGCGACATGTATGGGTACACATGCGCGAGGAAGACAGAACCATGCGCGCACATGCGCGGCTTGAATGCGCGCACATGCGCGGAACGTCTAGAATCTTGGGCGCATATGCGCGGAAGAGTGATGCGCATATGTGCGAGAGAACTGCCGAGACACGCGCCAAGGAATTGTGTCTCGCGCATATGCGCCGATGGTGGTCGCGCATATGCGCGAGACGTGCTGCACAAATGAGTGTGCCACGTTTTCTTATCTTGCATATAATATATATATACGTATACAACCGATTCCTTCTTCAGAATTAAGGTAAAGAATCGAGAAAAAGACTCTGAGGTCGGATTTCGATATGGGATTGAAGAGTTTGGAGATCCGCCCGTCCGATTTTAAATTCAACTTCAGTACTGTGTTCCTATCAACGCAAGCTACAACTGGACGTAAGTTTTGTTACGTTTAGACATGATTTGAAATTATGATATTGTCAGAATTGAATATGAATCAGATATAGTGTTTCTGCTACAGTAGACATTGTATAATTGAAGTCAGATTAAAGAATAGACTGTTTATACAATTGTTATGATTTTCGAAAGATATTGATTGGGATTTGATATCAGAGTTGTGTTGTTACTGATCTTAAGTGTACAGATATTGAGATAATGAATTGTACTGATACTGATTATGAATTCTGATATTATAACTGTGATGTTGAGATTGACGGGGATATCGAAACTGTATTGTTATGCCGTCGAAACATCAGTTGATTTAGAGTGATCAGATTCAATAATGATTTCGATAATATCGTTGATATGAATTAGATTGTACCTTGTTCAGATATGGATCAGATTATATACTGATTTGAGTATTGATCAGAACAGGTTTTGAATCGAATTATATACTGATATTGTATTTATGCGATTGTCATTGCCAGACGGACTATGGACAGATTGGAATACAAGACTTCGTCTTCGTCAGACCGGGAAGACAAGGTATAATTCATGTTTTGTTTTGGGAAGACACAACTCAAATGAGATTCAATTTTAGTTTCCCAACAAAATCACATACTAAATTGTTGTTTAGATTTTGTTATGATTATGCTTTGTTTATAGATTTATATTCAAGCATTTAAGATAGAAGAGTCATTGGAAGATTTGCCAAATTTCTAGATGTTCGGTGGTATCGACGCATAGGAGCAGATTTCCTCTGATTGTAGACATTCGATACAGACAGGATCGAAGTCTAGGAATAAGACGTACCGTCACCCCGATTGGGAGGGTAGGTGACAGACAATGACGTCTTATTCACACCGGGATCCCTAGAGTTAGAGTCGAGTCGAGTCAAGATATGAATTGAATTGAGTTGCATGCTTATTTTGTTTTGGTTTCAGAGATTATGGAACCCATTGTTACTACATGCTTATTTTGATTTGGTTTCATAGACTATGAAACCTATTGTTATTGATTTTATGCATGATAATATGCTTTATGATTTACATTGTGTACATGCATGTCTACCATGTTTTATACTGAGATTTGATCTCACCGGAGTATCCGGCTGTTGTCTTGTTTTGTATGTGTGCATGACAACAGGTGGGACAGGATCGGGGTCAAGAAGATGATGAGAGAAGACGAGTTTAGAGTGGTGATTCCGGACTTATTGTAAACTGGGTTTAATACTTGAAATTTAGTAGTTGAACCTTAGACTAGTTTGAATAATTGTTGTACATTATTGTACTTATATATTGAGATGTATATTAGTTACATTCCATTACGCTCCGCACTTGTGTTTTAAAAGAAAAATTTTTAGACCATGTTTAGTTTAATTGATAATTAAATCCCAAAGATGATTAAGAAGTGAGTAGCGTCCGGGTCCCCACAACTACAGTATATACAGACCTAATAGAATAAAGCATATGTCAATGCAATTCATACAGAATCATGTATAAGATGTACAAGAATCTCCCAATACATATGGGACAAAATCATAAAAGAACAGATACATGTCACTACATCATCAAGTGCATCCTAGATCTGTTCCTCGGTCACTACCACCAGACGCCTCTGCTCCCTGGAATCTTCGGGAACCTCTCTGTGGACATACTCTCGCAAAATGTCCTGACTGTCGGCAGATACAGCAAATACCAAATACTCCTTGGCATTGCTCAGTGGGATGTCTTCCTCCGCAAGTCCTGCAATAAACTCCAGTATAAATCGGGCTAGAATCACTGGAGCTAGATGAACCGCTCGGTCCGCTCCCTTATTTCTTAAACTATTTCTTTCGAGCTTTCAACAAATCTGGCTTCCCACTTGTACTGCCACCATCAAATCTGAGAGGGGACTTGTAATAGCCGAGCCTGGTGTACGGTACGATTTAAGATTTCGTAAGTTTATTGACTACTTGGTCAAGTTTAAGTATAGTTTGGATGTTCAGAGTTTCGATTTAGGATTTATAGTATGGTTGGTTATAGATGATGTGTAGTGCTATTGTAGCGGCGTTACTATTAAATTCATGATAATTCATATGTTGAGCCAATTGGTATGAGGCCAATTGGAGTGATTAGATAAGACATAGAGGTGTAACTTTCTTATTTTGAATTTTGTTCAAATCAATGTGGAAGGTAAGCCTAAAGAGCCCCGAAGTGTGTCGTATGTTTCGTCGTTTCTCTAGTGACATATGTTGGGAGATTTATCATAACTTTTTACTCAAACCTCTAAATGATCTGAAATTTGGAGAGATTCAAGGAAAGATATAGGGCTACAACTTTGTAGTTTACAACTTTTTCTAATTCGGAAGGGAAGAGGTGTTTCTGAAGCAATCTTTAACGTGGCAGTGCGCATAGAGGCGCCCGAGCGGTAATATATGGCCGCCCGAGCGCCACTACTTCTGAAAATTTGGGTTTCGGGCAGAATCATTGGCGCCCGGGCGGTAATTTTCGACCGCCCGAGCGCCGGGCTCAGTACCAAAAATGTGTTTTCGGATTTTAAGTGTTTTAATGCAAGAGTTGGTCTCATTTTTCCTCATTTCTTCCTTCTCACTTTTCGTTTCTTCTTCTCTTGGGAGACTATGGTTCCAATTTCTCTCCTTTCTTTTCTTTAATCCAAGCTTCTTGTTAGTTATTTGTGTTGAGAGAAAGATTATTTTGGGATCAAGGAAGCTAAGGTAAGCTTTTGGTTTGGTTATTTCTTAGTTTTTGGTGTTGGAGATGTTATGGGTTTGTGATGGTGTTGATTCTTTGGCTTTTATGGTATTGTTGTTGGATTATTGGGTTATTGATGGTGCAAATTATGGTTTATTGTTGTAGGATTGCTATCAAGAGATTAGATACAAGGTTCCAAGTGGTTGTAAGTGGATTCTCATTCTTGTGCTCACATGATAATATATGTATTGTGTTACAATGTTTTAACATGTTATTCCCTTCCATTTGATTCATATTATGTATAGATATACCTTGTTGTATATTTGAGACAATTGAATGTCTCAATTGTGAAAAAAGGAAAACAAGAGAAAAGAGTTTACAAAGTGTTTGATTAAATGCCCCAAAGAGAGTTTAAAATGATTTATGGATTGATAGATACATAGTCATAGATTGCATGCAATTAGTTGATCAACGACCATAGGCTTATATCCCTCAGAGTTATTGATTTATATCGATGGGATATAGGTACAGAGACAGAGATACTATTTAGATATCAATCCAACCAGAGTAAAGAGAAATACCATCGTTATTGTTATTATTGCTATGATATTCATGATTCAGAGTTGATGGTATTTAATGTTTTTAAAGCCATGTTTTACAGAGTATGCTATGTACATTGCTATGTAAGAGTTCCACTTGCTGAGTTTTATACTCATTTCAGTTATTTCATGTGATGCAGATAAGAGCGATGGCGGGGACGTTGATTGTGGGCCGGAGTCATATGCATATCCAATACGGAAGGAAGAAGATATTTTGATGGCATTTTGGACATGATCACAAGAATGATATTTTGCTTTTTGTTGTATCATTTCCTTGATCATGTGTATACATTTGTTTGTAAAGATTTTATGTCAAGAACTTTTTATCCTTCCTCCTTCAAGAAAATTTTAAATTCCGCTGTTATTTTATAAAATGGGTCAGAGGTGTCACAGGACTGCTGTGTCTAGGATCGGATCACATCCAACCTCTCTCGTTGTCGACTCAAACTTGCCTCAGCTGTAGAACCCGTAAATCAGTAGACGTATAAGCCATGCATAATTCTAGATTTCTAAATTTAATTGACTTCATTGCATGATTATTTTAAATGCATTTATTTGAAGTTGATTATTTGATTATTTCAGTTAAATAGTTTGATTTTTAGCATTTCAGTTGTTTCAGTGAGGCCGGACCGGAGTTGGAGTTTTGAGATAGAATTTAAGATCCAGAAAATATTTCCAGAAGTTAATTTAGCTAGCAAGTAAGTTCATTTAAGTTAGTAAGGGAGGTTAGAGGATTTAATTTAATTATTTGAGGTGATTAAGAAATGAACTCATTTAAGTTATTTAATTAAGTGGTTATCTCACTAAATTATTTAAGGAATTAGTGAGGCTTTTAAGAGTTATTAATTTAGTAAATAAACAACATTTCTCCTTTATTTTATCATGCATTTTCGGCCACCCTTAGTTGCTAGAAGACTCATTTTCCAACTCATCAACTTTGACCAATTCTTTGCATGTAATTAGTAGGATAATTCTAGGATTTTTGGGAGCACAATTTAATTAAATAAATGGACATTTCCTAGACTAGAAAATAAGCAATAATCGGCCATCACCATTCTAGAAACACCCAACATAGATTTGATATCAAACCATAATTCAAAATTCAAAATGAGAAGACTTGGTGTCTTGATTCTTTCCTTATATCTTGCACCCACTTCCCTCACCCTCCTAACCATTCCCCCCCCCCCCCCCCCCCCTCTCCTTTTCGAAAATTCAGAGTGAAATCAGACCCCTTTTCAGTAGAAAAAATCGTGAGCCATAGCTAGGGAGAAAGGCAAGAAAAATCGAGAGTAAAGAAAACAAGAGAAGCGCTCCATCTCCTCCGTGCCGCGTCGTCGTCGTTTCGTTCGTTTTCTTTCGAAACGAAACCAAGCATGTCTAGATTCTTTCAAAACCTCAATCAAGTCATATTATCATTTATTTTTCAGTACATGATCAAGATTTATCATTTCAAAAACCGAAATTTTCAGTAGATAAGAAACGAAAATTCTGCACAGATTTTTTATCGACTTCCATGCTTCACGATTGGTATGTTTTGTTTCGATTTCAGGGATGGATCGTTCCAGGGGCTCGAGGCTGCATATAGACATGTACTAGTACATGTTAGGGCCATGTTAGAACGTTTATTTCAGTCCCATGCTTGCTGGAAAAATAGAAATGACAGCAACACCATTTGTGTCCCTTTTTGAGTTCGAAAAATTTCAGTTTTATGTCAAGAGGTTGGATCTGATCTTGGCTGCCCTAAGGGCTCTTAGTCATGGTTGGATCACTCCCCTAGCATGTCTAAGACGTGACTAAGTTGCCCTTTTGGTGGCTTGGTCCATGGCTCATCGGTTTTTAATAAAAACATCACAACAGCCCCTATACCCCTTCGGCTACTTCGGTTGGACAGCTTTTGGTTCGTTTCTTTTGGTTGCTTGGTATGGATCTTGTTTGGCCTATGGCCCTTAGCCACGGTTCATATCATGCTCCTAGATGTCTAGATCGTGCCATGGTCAATCAAATGGCCACTGGAACGACGCAAGACATCGATCTAAGCAAAACACTACACACGCATGCACGTTGGATCTCGGTTAGACCCTTCGGTTGAGTTTTGGCATGATGCGGATTGTGGCTGGCCTAGGGCCCTTAGCCATGGTTCAAATCATTACTTGGAATGTTGGTAAGAGTCTCTGGTTGGTGGTACACGCCCCAATGGCCGGTAGTCTCGAAAACAACACAAGTTACACGGGTGTGCAGCTGCTGGAAATTTACAGCAAGTTGCTGTGTCGTTTAGAAGGCTTGTTTGAGTTCTTGGTTGGCTTTTAGCCCATGGCCTTAGACTGAACAGTGCCTCATTGAGTTGGGAAGGTCATGTTTTT
The DNA here is from genome assembly GCF_025594145.1 of Primulina tabacum. Classification (NCBI taxonomy): domain Eukaryota; kingdom Viridiplantae; phylum Streptophyta; class Magnoliopsida; order Lamiales; family Gesneriaceae; genus Primulina; species Primulina tabacum. Next base: position 13,621,292 of record NC_134556.1, on the reverse strand, counting down.
GACCGTTTGTGATTCGGATTATTTTTGATGTCGTACGAGAATTTACGGTGCAATGTGCCAAATTGACTCTCGAAAGAGCGTTTCGTGTTTTGGCCTCCATTCCACTTAGATTTCGACCCTATCATTTTAGGAGCATTATTTTATGATTTTTCAGCGTATTTTAATCATGACTATACGTCAGTTCGGTGTCGGTTCTGGTTGGCTCGGAGTCATGATTAAATGCGAAGTCATTAGGCGTCATAGTCGCATCTTTTGAACGTAAATTGCATAGTTGGTCAAGTTTAAGCTATTGCATATTTTTCGTGGCACAGTTAGGTTGCAGCGAGCCTGGGGACGATCCAATCCAATCCAGTTGGTAAAATTACAGGATTTTTCATTTCGTCAGTTAATTATATTACGTGCATGAAAACAGAAAATGATTATTTTTGAGATTTATGCGATATGGCTTGTGGTTCATTCACTATGTGGGAGTGTTATTTTATACGGTCGCCAGTGACCGATCAGTTCAGTATGGTACCACCCGGTCGCCAGTGACCGGCCAGCTCAGTTCAGTTTCAGCCTCCCCGGTAGCCAGTTACCGATCAGTTCAGCTTAGTGCATTGGCCACAGGCGTAAAACATAATCTCGACAGAAAATTATATCAGTTATTTCAGTACAGGCTCCAAGGAGCAAACATTTTTACTGTGATTATCAGTTCAGTTATGCACGTATTATAATTGCTCAGTACAGATTATTTTCAGCATGCCTCAGGACAGGATATGTTAACTCATGCATATTTTAAATTCAGATTTTTACTCGTTACCTGCGATATATGCATGCAGTCTTTAGGCTCACTAGACTTGATTGTTGTAGGTACTGATGAGGCCAGGGCCGAGGGCGGGGACCAGTGAGCCAGCTTGGGTCTGCAGTAGTGGCACCCGAGGACCTCAGAGCAGCAGTTGTTATTTTATTCCGCAAACATTTTATCAGTCGTTGGATATTTTTAAATTGTGATTTTTGGCAAACTTTATTTTCTTCCGCTGCAATATTTTGAAATATTGAACTTGATTCACCAGTGATTTTATGAATGAGGCCACTTAAGTTCTTTTAAAAAGAAAATTTTTAATTTTCCGCAAATTTTCAAGCAAGAAGTTCTAGGGCCTTTACATCAGCTCTTTTTGCTTTATTCAAAGCATCCCCAAAATGCTGGGGTCGCTCTACCTTTACCAAGGAAGATATCTCAGCATTCAATCCGTTGATGAACTGATCCGCTATAGCTTCATCATTCCCAGCTATAAGAGGAGCAAAACGTAATAAATTAGAGAATTTAGCAACATATTCTTCAATATTCAGTTGGCCCTGTTTCAAATTCTCAAACTCTGCTTTCTTGTCCTCTCGGTACGAAACTGAGAAAAATCTTCGATAGAATTCAGCTCTAAAGATTTCTCACGTAATTACCGTACCACGCTGTTCTAATACTCTTTTGGTTGTAATCCACCAACTCCTTGCGACGTCGTGTAACTTGTTGGGCACTAGTTTAATTCTCCGTTCGTCTGAATACTCAAGTGAATCAAACAATATCTCTATATCATCAAACCAATTCTCACAATCATCAGATGTCTCAGTACCTCTCAGAATTGGCGGTTGAAATGACTGAAACTGTTTCAACTGTATTTCCATCGGAGTTTTTGACACATCTATCTGATCAGTCGAAGTACTACATCTTTCTGGAATTTTTCGAGGAGGTATATCTGATTATCACAAGAGTTAGTATCACATGAGATAAATCAATCTCAGTCCCTTTCTTATCAACTTACCTTCTGATCAAGAATTGGTTCTGATTCTGATGCAAACGTGGTTGATCAAGCACCAAAGAAAGCATGAGAGTCGTTGGTATTGCCTGAAGGACCTATGACGAGGGGACGTAGCAAGAAGTTTAAAGAAGCACTTCAAGGACTCATGATGAACTACCAAGGAGGATCTACAAATTGGATGACTAAATTAGAAGAGGTTGGGAATCATGAGAATAATATTGGAGGTCTTTGGAATGTTATTCAAGTGCAATTGCCGAAGGTTCAGTGCACCCGCGCTAAAGCAGGGACCGCACCCGCGGTCCATGATAATCAAATTTAAGAAAATTTCCCGAAGCTGCACCGCACCCGCGGTCAAATCATTAGCGCACCCGCGGTCTATTGCCGAAGCTACACCGCACCCACGGTCAAACAAGCACCGTACCCGCGGTCTTTTGGCGCACTTCCGTGTCAAAGTTGCTAGTTATCTTATTTAAGCCTTTTCACCCAACTTTTTTTATTTTTATTGTTTATATAATGTATTGTAAGGGGGATGAACGAAATCATTGAAGATTGATATCAAATTATTGGAGATTTCTCTCAATTTGCAAGGCTTGTGCTTTGTGTTTATCAAAATCAAACTTATCAAAGATTGCATCTTTGTGGCGTTTGTCGATTGTTCTTCGCACGGATTGTAAAAACAAGTTCTTTGAAAGTTCGTTTGAAATTCAATTGTTTTATCGTTGATATTTGTTGCTAAGTTATAATCTGTGACACCTCTGACCAGTTTTAATAAAATAACAGCGGAATTTAAAATTTTCTTGAAGAAGGAAGGGTAAAAGTTCTTGACATAAAAATCTTTACAAACAAAGTAAATACATGATCAATGAAATGATAAAACCAAAATCCAAAATATCATTTTTATGATCATGTCCAAAATGCCATCAAAATATCTTCTTCCTTCCATCTTTGGTATGCATATGACTCCGGCCCACAATCAACGTCCCGACCCGTCGCTCTTATCTGCATCACATGAAATAACTGAAATGAATATAAAACTCAGCAATTGGAACTCTTACATAACAATGGATACATAGCATACTCTGTAAAATATGGCTTTGAAAACATTAAATACCATCAACTCTGAGACATGAATATTCTGAAACATGAATATCATAGCAATAATAACAATAACGATGGTATTTCTCTTTACTCTGGTTGGATTGATATCTAAATAGTATATCTGTCTCTGTACCTATATCCCATCGATATAAATCGATAACTCTGAGGGATATAAGCCTATGGTCGTTGATCAACTAATTGCATGCAATCTCTGACTATGTATCTATCAATCCAATAAATCATTTAAACTCTGTCTTTGGCATTAAATCAAACACTTGAAGACTCTTTTCTCTTGTATTCCCTTTTTAACATAGTCGAGACACCAAATGTCTCTAATATACAACAAGTCTATTAATACATAGCATGGACAAATGGAAGGTAATAACACATTAAAACCATTGAAACACCATACATATATTATCATGTGAGCACAAGAATGAAATTCCACTTACTAACAACAAGAACACCTTCAATCTAAACCCTTGGTTGAATTCCTACAACAATAAAGCATATATAATACCATCAATATCTCAATAATCAAAAACCTATATCAATTAATCCACAAACCAACACCATCAACAAACCCATATCATCTCCAACACCAAAAACTAAGAATAAACTAGACCAAAAGCTTACCTTAGCTTCCTTGAACCCAAAACTATCTTGATCTCACTTCAATAATCCAATAAAATGCTTGAATCAAAGGAAGGAAATGAAAGGAAAAGGAACCCTAGCTTCCTTGCTCTGAAGAAACCGAGAGAATGGGAAAGAAATGAGAGAAAAGTGAAGTCTCCACCTATTTTATACCTTAAAACACCAAAAACACGACTTTACTGTTCACAGACCGCGGGTGCGCTAGCCCATGCACCGCGGGTGCGCTATGCCTTCGACAACTCATCCAAAAATTTGAAACAGTAGGCCGCGGGTGCGGTCATCTTTTAGAGTTGTCGACGAGTTCGGCAAGTTACAGTAGGCCGCGGGTGCTGTCATCTTTTAGGCCGCGGGTGCTCTCTCCGCTCTGCGCACAGCTTCTCCAAAGATCGCCTCCGAAACGCCTCTTCCCGTCATAATTTGGAAAAATGGTAAACTACAAAGTTGTAGCTCTATGTCTTTTCTTGAATCTCTCAAAATTTCAGATCATTTGGAGGTCTGAGAAAAAGTTATGCTAAATCTCCCAACATGTGTCACTGGAGGAACGTCGAAACACACGACACACTTCGGGCACTTTTGGCTTACCTTCCACAATGATTTGAACAAAACTCAAAATAAGAAAGTTACACCTCTATGTCTTATCTAACCACTCCAATTGCCCTCATACCAATTGGCTCAACATACAAATTATCATGAATTTATTCGTAATGACGCTACAATCAAGCTACACAACATCTATCATCAACAATACTATAAATATAAAAACGCCATCCGTAACATCAAAACTATACTTAAACTTACCCAAATAGCCAATAATCATACGAAATCTTAAACCATACCGTTTACCAGGCTTGGCTATGACATAATCACTTAGAGGTGAATATCACAAAACCGTTACTTGTTTCAAAAGATCGGGACAACATAATCGTTCCTTGTTTGTTATTGAACTGAGGGTGCGATTTTCTATATTCGTGCTTGCTTTTCATTCGTACGAGGTTTCGTATCATTTGGTATCAGAGCTTCTGGTTCTGTTTGATTCAAGTAAGTTATCATTTTCAGATCTGTTTAAAAATTCGTCAGATCTGTATTATACTTTTGTTTCTATTGTCATATCTATCAAAAACAAAAACAAAAATTCGTTCTGTTTCAGTTTTGTGTTATCCTTTGTTCTATTTTAAGATCTGTGTTATTTCTATCATCCTTTGTTATTTGATATTCCAAAATTTTCGAAAAAAAAAAATTTGTTCTGTGTTATTCTATCGTTCTTGTTTTTTGTGCAATCCAAGTGAGACAGTTGCAAGTGTTCACAAGTTTAATCTTGTTAGTTTGATAAAAAGAAAATATAAAGATTGAGCACACCTTTGAGAGAACTATCAAATTCGAGTGAAAAACATTTGAGTGCGAGTGTTATTTCTTTGGAATGATCGTGAGAATTTGGGTGAGGAAAATCTTTTATTTCTCCAAAGTGCGCTATGCCTTCGGAAACTCATCCAAAAATTTGAAACAGTAGACCGCGGGTGCGGTCATCTTTTAGAGCGCGAGTGCACTCTCCACTCTGCGCACAGCTTCTCCAAAGATCGCCTCCGAAACGCCTCTTCCCATCATAATTTGGAAAAATGTCAACTACAAAGTTGTAGCTCTATGTCTTTTCTTGAACCTCTCAAAATTTCAGATCATTTGGAGGTCTGAGTAAAAAGTTATGCTAAATCTCCCAACATGTGTCACTGGAGGAACGTCGAAACACACGACACACTTCGGGGCACTTTTGGCTTACCTTCCACAATGATTTTAACAAAACTCAAAATAAGAAAGTTACACCTCTATGTCTTATCTAACCACTTCAATTGGCCTCATACCAATTGGCTCAACATACGAATTATCATGAATTTAATCATAATGACGCTACAATCAAGCTACACAACATCTATCATCAACAATACTATAAATCATAAATCGTAATCCTTAACATCAAAACTATACTTAAACTTACCCAAATAGCCAATAATCATACGAAATCTTAAACCATACCGTTCACCAGGCTTGGCTATTATAATCTCCCCTCCTTAGAGGAATTTCGTCCTCGAAATTGACGTCACTGCGCAAACAACTCAGGGTACTTCTCTTTCATCTCGTCCTCTAGTTCCCACGTGGCCTCTTCAATCAAATGATTCCTCCAAAGGACTTTAACAATGCCGATCGCTTTGTTTCTCAATACTTTAACTTTGCGATCCAGAATCTGGACCGGAATCTCTTGGTAAGTCAAATTTGGCGTCAAATCCAATGGCTCGTGGTGAAGAACATGGGAAGGATTCGCAATATATTTCCTGAGCATAGATGCATGAAAAACATTGTGAACTCTTTCAAGATCTGGCGGTAGGGCTAACCTGTAAGCTCGATCACCAACTCTATCCAAGATCTCAAATGGGCAAATAAATCTCGGACTCAACTTTCCCTTCTTGCCAAACCGCATCACACCCTTGAGAGGTGCAATCTTCAAGAACACATGGTTGCCAACCTCAAACTGCAACGGCCTACGACGCACATCAGCATAACTCTTCTTTCTGGACTGCGCTGTCTTCATCCTCTCCTGAATAACAGCAACAACATCAGCTGTCTGTTGGACCAACTCTGGACCCAACATCTTCCTCTCACAAATCTCATCCCAATACAAGGGAGATCTACATTTCCGGCCATAAAGCGCTTCATATGGTGCCATGCCGATCGTCGCTTGGTAACTGTTATTGTACGTGAACTCAACTAAAGACAATTTGGAATCCCAACTACCTGGATATCTATAGTACAAGCTCTGAGCATATCCTCTAAAATCTGAATAACTCTCTCTGATTGACCGTCGCTCTGGGGATGATATGCTGTACTAAATGCTAACCGTGTACCCAATGCTCTGTGTAAACTCTTCCAAAACTCTGAAGTAAATCTAGGGTCACGATCAGACACAATCGACACAGGAACACCATGAAGTCTAACAATCTCTGCTATATACTCTTCGGCAAACTGGTTCATGGAATACGTTGTCTTAACTGGAATAAAATGCGCTGACTTGGTCAACCGATCAACGATAACCCAAATAGAGTTATAACCTTTCTGCGTCCTTGGAAGACCAGTCACGAAGTCCATCGTAATATGCTCCCATTTCCATTAAGGATCGGCAATGACAACAATGTCCCAGCAGGTCTCTGGTGCTCGATCTTCACTTGCTGACAAGTTAGGCACTGAGAAATAAACATCGCAATATCTTTCTTCATATCTGGCCACCAATAGAGTCTACAAAGATCCTGATACATCTTCGTACCACCTGGATGTATCGAGTATGGCGCGGTATGTGCCTCTGTCAAGACGTCTCGCCGAATATCATCACCAACAGGAATGCAAATACGGCCTCTAAATGTCATCAAACCATCTCTATTCATCTCAAACTCTGAATTACCTCTCTCTTCTGCTCTAGCTCTCATCTCTGTCAACTGTACATCATTGGCTTGCTCTCTACGGATCCTGTCTGTCAAAGTAGCCCGAATAACCAACGCTGAAAAGCGAGCAATGGTTCCAGGTACTACTAAAGCTATCTCCTCTCGTTGCAAGTCCAACAACAATGGCTTCTGAATCATAAAACTCAAAGAAGAACTTGACTTACGGCTCAAAGCATCCGCTACAACATTCGCCTTCCCTGGGTGGTAATTAATCATCACATCATAATCTTTGACAAGCTCTAACCACCCTCTTTGCCGCATATTGAGCTCTTTCTGGGAAAACAAATACTTTAAACTTTTGTGGTCCGTGAAAATTTCACACTTTTCGCCATATAAATAGTGTCTCCAGATTTTCAGGGCGAAAACCACAGCTGCCAGTTCCAAATCATGCGTAGGATAATTCTTCTCATAATCTTTCAATTGACGAGAAGCATAAGCTATAACCTTTCCACGTTGCATCAGCACTGCACCAAGACCCTTCTTCGATGCATCAGTAAAAACAACAAAATCCTCTGAACCACTGGGCAATGCAAGAACAGGAGCTGTCGTCAACTTATCTTTTAACTCTTGAAATCCACTCTGACATTCATTAGACCACTCAAACTTCACAATCTTCCTCGTCAGATTGGTTAACGGCAGGGCAATCTTGGAAAAATCTAAAATAAAGCGACGATAATAACCCGCCAAACCAAGAAAACTGCGTACCTCTGATACAGTGGTATGAATAGGCCACTTCTGTATCGCCTCAATCTTTACTGGATCAACTGCTATACCATCCTTCAAAACAACATGGCCTAAGAAAGAAATCTGCTCCAACCAGAACTCACACTTCTTCAATTTAGCATACAACCTCTTCTCTCTCAACAACTGAAGAAAAACTTTGAGGTGTTCTGAGTGAAGCTCTCTGGTCTTGGAATAGATCAATATGTCATCAATAAAAACAATGAAAAAACTAACCAAATACGGCTTGAACACCCGGTTCATAAGATCCATGAAGACTGAAGGAGCATTAGTCAGACAAAACGACATAACCAGAAATTCGTAATGACCATACCTGGTCCGAAATGCCGTCATAGGGATATCAGATTCCCTAACTTTCAACTGATAATAACCAGATCGTAGATCAATCTTTGAAACAACTGTAGCCCCCTGCAATTGGTCAAAAAGATCATCTATCCATGGCAACGGATACTTATTCTTAATCGTCACTTTACTGATTTCTCCATAGTCAATGCACAACCGCAAAGACCCATCTTTCTTTTTGACAAAAAGAACTGGAGCTCCCCAAGGCGAATAACTCGGCCGAATAAAACCTTTATCCAAAAGATCTTGCAACTGCGTCTTCAACTCTTTCATTTCTGTAGGGGCCATTCTATACGGTTTAAGGCTCGAGATTTATTAGTCTTCATTGATGTGATATTCGGAAGATATGAGTATGCATGACATGTAATGAGAGGCACTAAATGAGATTATGAAGTGTTGCTTGAAGAAAGAGACCGCACCCGCGGTTGATGGGCAGAAAGTTGGCCATTTTTACAGTAGGGTCACCGCACCCGCGGTCCAGAAGCAGCGCACCCGCGGTGCATGGACAGAAATTTGAATAGAATTACAGTAGCAACACCGCACCCGCGGTCCCAGAGGTAGTGCACCCGCGGTGCTGCTACAGTAGGGTGAGCGCACCCGCGGGGTAAACTAGAGCGCCCCCGCGGTCGATGTCTCTGCATTTTGGATAGGGCTGCCGAGAGCAGACCGCACCTGCGGTCAAGAAGCCACCGCACCCGCGGTGAAACGTGGTTATGGAAAAATAATGACACTTGCCCTTAGCCATGCAATATGAGGTGTTGTCTCCTTCATCCCTTTCATTCAGAAACACGAACCCAGAAGGAACTCCATGAAAGCTTCAAAGTTCTTCCTCTCGATAATTGAGGTTGTGCAACATCTAGCCATCCAAACTTAAATCCGAGCTTAGATTCGCGTTCGTCTTGACAAGAGCTTCGAAAGGGTATATACTTTATTACTTTCAGCATGTTTGATATTAAGATGTTGGAGGAATATATATATGCTTGATATTATATGTTGTCGAAATGAAGGAGCACATATATTTGGTATCGGATTGAAAAACGGATAGAATATGCGATTAGTGTGAAATTCCAGCATATATGTATATGAGAATATACACATTTTCAGTCTTATGGGTGATGGTGATCAAGAATTATGACTTGTTGATATTACAGATGACATTTGAGTTGCCGGTATACCGATAAGACGCCGTTATGCTACATAAATGTACCGAGATAGAATATTACTACGTACATGTATTGAATTGAGTTGAAGATTGATAGAATGATACTCAACATTATTATTTCAGAATCGATAGATGTTTATGATGAGGATTATGAGCTGTGTTATTATATCTGGATGTTGAGATTGACGGGGTTATTAAGACTGTTTTATTATGCCGTCGAAACATCAGTAGATTGATATTGATCCGGTTCAGTAATGATTTCGATTGTATCGTGATATTATTGATATGAGTTAGATTGTACCTTGTTCAGATATGGATCAGATTATTTACCGATTTGAGTATTGATCAGAACAGGTCTTGAATTGAGTTATATACTGATAGGGTATTTATATGATTGTCATTCTCAGATTTGGATATGGACCGATTGGAATACAAGACTTCGTCTTCATCAGACCAAGAAGAGAAAGGTATAATTCATGTGAATTCGGGAGATACGACTCGAATCAGACTTGGTTGGAGTTTCCCTAAATCACACACTAGATTTGCTATTGATCTTTGATTATTATTATGTCTTGTTTATAGAGTTATATTCAAGCATTGAGATAGGAGAGTCATTAGCAGACTTGCTAAATTAGATGTTCGGTGGTATCGACGCTTCGGATCAGATTCACTCTGATTGTAGACATTCGATACAGACATGACCGAAGTCTAGGAATAAGACGTACAGTTACCCCGATTGGGAGGGTAGGTGACAGACAGTGACGTCTTATTCACACCGGGATCCCTAGAGTTAGAGTCGAGTCGAGTCAAGATATGAATTGAATTGAGTTGCATGCTTATTTTATTTTGATTCCAGAGATTATGGAATCCATTGTTACTGCATGCTTATTTTGATTTGGTTTCCTAGACTATGAAACCTATTGTTATGAATTTTATGCATGATAATATGCTTTATGATTTATACTGTGTATATGCATGTATACATATGTTTTATACTGGGATTTATTCTCACCGGAGTATCCGGCTGTTGTCTTGTTTTGTATGTGTGTGCATGACAACAGGTTGGACAAGATCGGGGTCAAGAAGATAATGAGAGATCGAGATTAGAGTGGTGATTCCGGACTTGGATGTAGAATTGGTTTAATACTTGAAATTTAGTAGTTAAACCTTAGATTAGTTTGAACTAGAAGCATGTTGTACAAGATTTGTATTATTATACTGGTTTGTATAATAGATTGATTCCATTACCTTCCGCATTTTAAAAAAAAAATTTTTAGACCCTGTTTATCGTAATTGATAATTAAATCCCAAAGATGATTAAGAAGATGATTAGCGTCCGGGACCCCACAACAGGTGGTATCAGAGCAATAGATCCTTTAGAATGAGATAGAAGAGAATGAGGGGGGTAGATTGAGTTTTTCTTTCCTTGCATGTGATTGCTAGCATGAGATTTATTTTAATGTTGACTTACATTGTGTGTGCTAGCATGACATTATGCTTTACTGCTTTAAAATACATGTTATCTAATTATCTGATTTGAATTGGTAATATGTATTATTGAGTATGAATTAGATTTGATTCTTGATCAGCAGTAAGATGATCAGAGAAAGATTGGAACAGATTTGTAGTATTTGAGTACTGATGTTTTGATAAGCAGATATACCTCCACGGAGAATTCCAGAAAGGGGTAGTGCTTCAACTGAACAGATAGATGTATCAGAAACTCAGATGGAAATACAGTTGGAAGAATTTCAGTTATTTCAGCCGCCGATTCTGAGTGGTGTCGAGACGTCTGAAGATTGTGAGAACTTGTTTGATGACATAGAAATACTGTTTGATTTACTTGATTATTCAGATGAGCAGAGAATTGATCTGATATTCCACCAGTTACGAGAGACTGCCAGAAGTTGGTGTATTACAAGTAAAGGAATGCTAGAACAGAGAGGTACAGTGATTTCGTGGGAAATATTCAGAACTGAATTTTATCGAAGATTTTTCTCAGTTTCGTACCGGGAGGACAAGAAAGCAGAGTTTGAGAATTTGAGGCAAGGTCAACTGAATATTGAAGAATATGTTGCTAAATTCTCTACTCTACTGCGTTTTGCTCCTAATATAATTGGGAATGATGAAGCTGTAGCGGATCAGTTCATTAGAGGATTGAACTCGGAGATAGTTGCATTAATGAATATGCAGCGACCTTACCATTTTGTTGATGCCTTGAGTAGAGCGAAGAGAGCGGAGGCGAGTCTGATTAGACAACGAAAAAGGGTGTGTGCTGTAAGGCTCGAGATTTATTAGTCTTCATTGATGTGATATTCGGAAGATATGAGTATGCATGACATGTAATGAGAAGCACTAAATGAGATTATGAAGTGGTGCATGAAATATAGACCGCACCCGCGGTAAGGAAAGGACCGCACCCGCGGTTGAGCTCATGAATTGTGGAAGAATTACAGTAGCATGAGCGCACCCGCGCTACGAACAAGACCGCACCCGCGGTTGATGGACAGAGAGTTGGAGATTAATTACGGAAGTGACACCGCACCCGCGGTGCTAGACAGACCGCACCCGCGGTGTTCTACTAGTGAGGTCAGCGCACCCGCGTTACAGGACTGAGCGCACCCGCGGTCGAAGCTTTCGGAAAAGTTGATGTATATCAATCATTACACTGAGCGCACCCGCGGTTATTGAATGAGCGCACCCGCGGTGTGACGTGCAACATGAAAAATAAGCCACGTTTTCTGGCGTTGCATGCAGTATATATATATAAGAATTGCACGCCTTTCCTTCACAAAATTCAGAAAAAGTTCAAAGCTTTTGAGAGAAAAATCCTTACGCCTTTTGTGAGAAATCCGTCCGTCTGTTTTTGAATCCGACTTCAGTACTGTGTTCCTATCGACGCAAGCTACAATAGACGTAAGTTTCATTACGTTTATACATGATTTGAATTTATGATATTGTCAGAATTGAATTTGAATCAGATATGATGTTTCTGCTATAGTAGACATTGTATAACTGAAGTCAGATTAAAAAATAGACTGTTTATGAAATTGTTATGAATTTCAGAGTTGATTTAGTTGAGATTCTATATCAGAGTTGTGTTATTATTCAGATTTTGAGTTGTACTGATACTGGTTATGAATTCTGGTATTATATCTGTGAGGTTGAGATAGACGGGGTTATCGTGACTGTATTATTATGCCGTCGAAACATCAGTAGATTGATATTGATCAGATTCAGTAATGATTTCGATTGTATCGTGATATCGTTGATATGAATTAGATTGTACCTTGTTCAGATATGGATCAGATTATATACATATTTGAGTATTGATCAGAACAGGTCTTGAACTGAGTTATATACTGATATGGTATTTATATGATCATCATTATCAGATTTGGATATGGACAGATTGGAATACAAGACTTCGTCCTTATCAGACCGAGAAGAGAAAGGTAAAAATGGATGTTCATTGGGAGATCGACTTGAGTTAGATTTAACTCGAGTTTCCCTAAATCACATACTTGCATGGTATTGTTTTTATACCTTTGTGTTTTAATGAGTATGTTTATTCTGTTGAATTAGAAGTAGAAAGCAGAGAGCTATTAAGTAAGAGTCACTGACAGAGGGGTTAGATTTTGACAGACTTGTCACTGACCCATTGCACATTGTCAGAATAGGCTTAGTCTTGGTAGATACGCCAAGGCACTGGACGTTTGGTATATCGTTATGCTTCAGATACAGATAGCATTCTATTCGATATAGATTAGACCAAAGTCGAGAAATAAGAACGTACCGCCACTGCGACTGGTAGTAGTAGGTGGGAGACTTGTTACGTTCTTATTCACCGGGATCCCTAGATTAGAATAAGAGATGAGTCGAGTTTTAGATATTGAGACTAGAATTTGATTTACAGATCCGTATTGATTTATGTTTCGTAGATTACGATTCATGTTTTATTTACAGACTGGTATGGATACATGTTGTTTGATTATGCTACATGTGATAAGATATAATTCGTGCTTTTATGTTAATTCAGTTAACTGCATGTATACATTATTTATACTGGGATTTATTCTCACCGGAGTATCCGGCTGTTGTCTTGTTTGTATGTGTGCATGACAACAGGTGGGGCAGGATCAGGGTCAAGAGGATGATGAGAGATCGAGATTAGAGTGTTGATTCCGGACTTGGATGTAGACTTGGTTTAATACTGGAAATTAGTAGTTGAACCTTATACTAGTTTGAATAATTGTTGTACATTATTGTACTTTTATACTGAGATGTATATTAGTTTTATTCCATTACGTTCCGCACTTATATTTTAAAAAGAAAAATTTTTAGACCCTGTTTATCTTAATTGATAATTAAATTCCAAAGATGATTAAGAAGATGATTAGCGTCCGGGTCCCCACAACAGGTGGTAATAGAGCGATAGATCCTTTAGACTGAGATAGAAGAGAATGAGCGGGGTAGATTGAGTTTTCTTTCCTTGCATGTGATTGCTAGCATGAGATTTATTTTAATGTTGACTTACATTGTGTGTGCTAGCATGACATTATGCTTTACTGCTTTAAAATACATGTTATCTAATTATCTGATTTGAATTAGTAATATGTATTATTGAGTATGAGTCAGATCTGATTCATGATCAGCAGTAAGATGATCAGAGAAAGATTGGAACAAATTTGTAGTATTTGAGTACTAATGTTTTGATAAGCAGATATACCTCCACGGAGAATTCCAGAAAGGGGTAGTACTTCGACTGAACAGATAGATGTATCAGAAACTCAGATGGAAACACAGATGAAGAGGTTTCAGTCGTTTCAACCGTCGATTTTAAATGGTACTGAGACGTCCGTAGATTGTGAGAATTGGCTTGAAAACATAGAAATGCTATTTGAATTTCTTGGTTTCACAGATGATTGTAGAGTCACACTGATTGGGAACCAGCTAAAAGAGACTGCAAGAAGTTGGTGGCTAATAACCAAGGAAGCTTTGGAACAACGTAGTTCACTAATTACGTGGAAAATTTTTAAGGTTGAATTCTATCAGAGATTTGCGGAGGGAGACATTCCACGGAGCAATGCCAGGGAGTGACTGGTAGTTGCCATATTTGTAGACAGCCGGGACACTTTGCTAGAGTTTATCCTCAGAGAAATTCCCGAAGATTTTAGGGAGCAGAAGACCGAGGAACAGACATAGGACACACTTGATGATAGAGTGGCAGGTATTGTTCTTTTATGATTATATTGCATAGGTATTGATATATACTAATGCATTCCCTACGATTATCTTTGACTGAGTTGCATTGAGATATGCTGTATCTGTTGAGTTTGATTGTACTGTAGTATTGATTTCCTTACTTGTTGGGAAAGAAAGATTGATATCAGAGATTTCTGTGAAATATTGTATACTACAGTAAGATGAGAATGAGGTCAAGTTAGATTATGATGTACTTGTATTTCTGAGTTGACCGCATTATTGATATTAATATGCTGAACAAGTACAGAACTATTATAGATTCCTTTCAGGAGAGTATAGAATTCAAACCAGATATGGCTGATGAGTAAAGATTTCACGGTAAGGATTCTAGATTTAGAATTCCTTTGATATCTGTATTGTCTATGACTCGATTGATACAGAAAGGAGCAGATGGTATCCTTATGTGTTCAGTAGATGTACTGAAATCGAGCCTAACATTGGCAGATTTGCCAATAATGTACGAGTTGGCTAATGGTTGTCCAGATGAGATTCCGGATTTGCCTCGAATTGAAAGATAGACTTCAGAATTGAAATGAGATCAGGTACTGTTTGTTTTATTAGAATTCAGTACCGAATGATATTGAATGTGCAGAATGTCACTGAATGAAGTGAAAGAATTGAAAGATCAGTAGAAGAATACGGGCCAGGAGTTACATTTGATTTAGTGTTTCTCGGTGGCATATTTCAGTATGTTCAGAGATATTCTGATGATTTCATGCTCGTTGTAGCATCTGATTGATTGAATCGAATATCTGAAGATTGTATTGAATACTCTGAGAACTGTGAATATTGTATACAGATATTATTCAGATATGAATCCTGCTTGAAACAGATTGTATGCAGAATGTACGATATCTGAAGTTAGTATACCGATTGATTTTGACACCGTTGAGATCATGATCAGTAGATAAGAATAATATCGATATCAGAAATTTCAGAAATGTCAGAATTGTCAGAAATTTATTTGGTCTGAGTTGGAAGATTATCTTATACGATTGTTGTTTTGTATCTGCTTGGGTATTATTATTGTTCTAACACAATATTTGAGACAGCTTATATTGTTTGAAGGGTATACTATATTTGCAGATGATATATAGCAGTTGATCAGAACGACATGAAGACGTGATTGATTAGTCAGAATTGACAATATTGCCGTTTTATGAGTTTACTAAACTCACTAGATCAGTATAGATTATTGATATTATGAATCTGATTTGATAGTACTGTTATTCTGAGTCAGTGTTTGATATAGATTATTCAAACCGAATCAGAGTTGAATTCGAGAATTTCAGTAGATGAGAAATATAATCAGAATGTTCAGAGCTTAATTTCGATAATCAGAGCAGAACATCGATCAGAGTAGCAGATATGTGATTTTGTTACTGTATGAGAATGATTATCTTGTGATGTCAAATGTTTCAGAATTGTATAACAGAATTTGATATCGACAAGCAAAACTGAATACCATGTAGGTATTTTTCCTTAATTTATATTATTAACTGATTATTTATACCAAATAGTTCGAATTGGAAATGACAGATAGGATCAGAAGCGCACAGAAATGGATTCAGTAGTCGTTTAGGTAACAGAAAGTATATGATAATTCGAACAGATAGTTTTGATATAGACCGATTAAATCAGTTATGGAAAAATTTATGCTGAAATGTGGGCAGAATTGTACTGAAATGTCTGAACCGCCAATAAATGAAGATAGAAAGATAGAGATCAGAAGATTTATTACAGAATTTGTATATTCTGACTAGACATGGGGAGTATAATTCGATGAATTTCGTAATGAGATCACTATAATACTTTCCAGATTGTGATATGATATGATTGTGATTGACAGATTGTTCAATCTATATCTATTAGTTTGTACGAGATGACGTACAAACATGACTAGATGACAAAGATCTTTGAGAGCTGCAGTGCTGGATGCTAGCACCAGCTAAGATGACATATTGTCGCTGTGTGAATTATTGTACGATAATAGTTAGCAGATAACCAGATGGATAATGAAATAGTTACAGACGATACATTGTACAGTGAGTACTGCAGATTTCTTTGGTATAAGAATAATATCTCGGAGATACCTGAGATAAGATCTGATACGGTCAGAGATATGACAAAGAAAATGTAGCTAATTCAGAAGAAAATGAAGATAGCTCAGACCAGACAGATTTAATATACCGACGTCGGATGATGACGATTGGTATTTGGGGCCGAAGATTTAATATATCCTCGACTGGGATAAACAGAATTGATATCAGCTAATGATATTGAGTTGGTATGAGCCGTTGATTGGCATATACGAATGTTGTATAGACAGTATTTTGCGATTGATTCGATTAAAATGATTTCGAGTAGGATTATGATTTTATGCTTCTTGAATGATTACTCCAGTCTGGAATCAGAGATCCGTGAAAGGAAGAAAATTTAGAGCAAAGCATATTCTACTGTTGCATATACAGTAAAGTCAACGGAACATTAGAAATATTCCTTGAAAGACAGAATCTGATATGAGATTAAGATTTCAGAATGGATTCATTGACATGAGTTTTGATTTAAACTCTGTATACATTTCTTCTGAAATGTCTGAATTGATTATTTGCGATTTCGAGGACGAAATCATTTCTTAGAGGGGGAGAAATGTAAGGCTCGAGATTTATTAGTCTTCATTGACGTGATATTCGGAAGATATGAGTATGCATGACATGTAATGAGAGGCACTAAATGAGATTATGAAGTGTTGCTTGAAGAAAGAGACCGCACCCGCGCTACGAACAAGACCGCACCCGCGGTTGATGGGCAGAAAGTTGGCCAGTTTTACAGTAGGGTCACCGCACCCGCGGTCCAGAAGCAGCGCACCCGCGGTGCATGGACAGAAAGTTGAATAAAATTACAGTAGAAACACCGCACCCGCGGTCCAAGAGGTAGCGCACCCGCGGTGCTGCTACAGTAGGGTGAGCGCACCCGCAGAGTAAACCAGAGAGCCCCCGCGGTCGATGGCTCTGCATTTTGGATAGGGCTGCCGAGAGCAGACCGCACCTGCGGTCAAGAAGCCACCGCACCCGCGGTGAAACGTTGTTATGGAAAAATAATGACACTTGCCCTTAGCCATGCAATATGAGGTGTTGTCTCCTTCATCCCTTTCATTCAGAAACACGATCCCAGAAGGAACTCCATGAAAGCTTCAAAGTTCTTCCTCTCGATAATTGAGGTTGTGCAACATCTAGCCATCCAAACTTAAATCCGAGCTTAGATTCGCGTTCGTCTTGACAAGAGCTTCGAAAGGGTATATACTTTATTACTTTCAGCATGTTTGATATTAAGATGTTGGAGGAATCTATATATGCTTGATATTATCTGTTGTCGAAAAGAAGGAGCACATATATTTGGTATCGGATTGAAAAACGGATAGAATATGCGATTAGTGTGAAATTCCAGCATATATGTATATGAGAATATACAGATTTTCAGTCTTATGGGTGATGGTGATCAAGAATTATGACTTGTTGATATTACAGATGACATTTGAGTTGCCGGTATACCGATAAGACGCCGTTATGCTACAAAAATGTACCGAGATAGAATATTACTACGTACATGTATTGAATTGAGTTGAAGATTGATAGAATGATACTCAACAATATTATTTCAGAATCGATAGATGTTTATGATGAGGATTATGAGCTGTGTTATTATATCTGGATGTTGAGATTGACGGGGTTATTAAGACTGTTTTATTATGCCGCCGAAACATCAGTATATTGATATTGATCCGGTTCAGTAATGATTTCGATTGTATCGTGATATTATTGATATGAGTTAGATTGTACCTTGTTCAGATATGGATCAGATTATTTACCGATTTGAGTATTGATCAGAACAGGTCTTGAATTGAGTTATATACTGATAGGGTATTTATATGATTGTCATTCTCAGATTTGGATATGGACAGATTGGAATTAAAGACTTCGTCTTCATCAGACCGAGAAGAGAAAGGTATAATTCATGTGAATTCGGGAGATACGACTCGAATCAGACTTGGTTGGAGTTTCCCTAAATCACACACTAGATTTGCTATTGATCTTTGATTATTATTATGTCTTGTTTATAGAGTTATATTCAAGCATTGAGATAGGAGAGTCATTAGCAGACTTGCTAAACTAGATGTTCGGTGGTATCGACGCTTCGGATCAGATTCACTCCGATTGTAGACATTCGATACAGACATGACCGAAGTCTAGGAATAAGACGTACAGTTACCCCGATTGGGAGGGTAGGTGACAGACAGTGACGTTTTATTCACACCGGGATCCCTAGAGTTAGAGTCGAGTCGAGTCAAGATATGAATTGAATTGAGTTGCATGCTTATTTTATTTTGATTCCAGAGATTATGGAATCCATTGTTACTGCATGCTTATTTTGATTTTGTTTCTTAGACTATGAAACCTATTGTTATGAGTTTTATGCATGATAATATGCTTTATGATTTATACTGTGTATATGCAAGTATACATGTTTTATACTAGGATTTATTCTCACCGGAGTATCCGGCTGTTGTCTTGTTTTGTATGTGTGCATGACAATAGGTGGGACAAGATCGGGGTCAAGAAGATGATGAGAGATCGAGATTAGAGTGGTGATTCCGGAATTGGATGTAGAATTGGTTTAATACTTGAAATTTAGTAGTTAAACCTTAGATTAGTTTGAACTAGAAGCATGTTGTACAAGATTTGTATTATTATACTTGTTTGTATAATAGATTGATTCCATTACCTTCCGCATTTTAAAGAAAAAATTTTTAGACCCTGTTTATCGTAATTGATAATTAAATCCCAAAGATGATTAAGAAGATGATTAGCGTCCGGGACCCCACATACGGAGCCTTAGAAATAGGAACCGTACCTGGAACTGGATCAATCACAAACTCCACATCTCTGTCCGGTGGCAAACCGGGCACATCATCCTCAAATACATCAGAGAACTCTCTCACCACATCAATATCATCAATATTCAATTTCACAATTCCATCCATATCAACAATCGAAGCCAAAAACCAACCCATCACAACCTCTAAACAACAACTTCTTAGCCTCAAGGCACGAAATAAAAGGAAGAACCAGCGAAGTACCTGAACTGGCAAGCATACCTTCCTTATTACCATCATCTGCAAATTTTACCGTCTTGGCAACGCAATCAATCACTGCACGGTAAGTTGATAGCCAATCCATGCCAAGTACAATATCAAACGCAACCATCGGAATAACAATCAAATCAGCATAAACCACCCGCTCATCGATTTGAACAGAACATGAATACACAATAGACGTCGGGCACAACACATCTCCCGAAGGCAATACAACATTAAACTGAAGGGGAATAACAGAAGGAACTATACCCAAAGATCTCAAAAATAATTCAGACATAAAAGAATGAGCAGCTCCTGTATCTATCAATGTCGTAGCTACTCTGCCTGAAATTAAAATAGTACTAGAGATCACAGAAGAAACAAGATTTATACCTTCCTTCGTCATGGTGAAGATGCGACCCTGCACCTTCTCTTTACCCGATCCTCTCGGACAATCCTTGGCAATATAGCCTGCAGTGCCACATCGGTAACAAGTATAAGAACCAAACCTGCACTCACCTCTATGAGGCCTATTGCACTTGGGACACAATGGCTTCTCTGGATCAAATGGAATTGCTGGTACTTTAAAACTCGGTTCCATCTTGCCTTTCCCTTTGAATCTATCTTTTCCTCTTTGGCTTGAACCTTGACTTCTCTGAGCCATAGCCTGCTGCCTCGCCTGTCTCTCTCTAGCAATGTCTTTCTCATCTTGCTCGGCCAACAAAGCCTTGGCCACAATCTCTTTGAATGTCACAGCTTTCGACATGTTGATATCCCTCCGCATCTCTGCTCGAAGGCCTCTAATGAAATGAGCACCTTTATCCTTGTCGTTGGAAGCAATATACGGGGCAAACAGACAGCCCTCCTCGAACTTCAGAATGTACTCACCAACATTCAAATCTCCTTGGCGAAGCTCTAAAAATTCAGTCACCTTCCTAGCTCGAAGTGCATCTGGAAAGTACTTGTCATAGAAGAGATCAGTGAACTCTTGCCACTTCATTGCCGGAACATCAACACCTACTTTGGTAGCATTCCACCATATACGTGCAGCCTTGACTAGCATTGTGACACCTCGACCCGTTTACAATAACAGTAGCAGCGGAATTTAAAATTTTCTTTCAAATGGAAGGAAGTTTCAAAATACATTTCTATAAAAATGTTTACATCAAAATCAATACATGATCATTTAAATGGTATACAAAAATACAAACTATCATTTCTATGATCATGCTCCGAAAATCCATCAAAAGATTTTCCTTCCAACATGGTATGCATATGACTCCGGCCTCAATCAACGTCCCGGCCCGTCGCTCTTATCTGCATCACATGAAATAACTGAAATGAGTATAAAACTCAGCAAGTGGAACTCTTACATAACAATGTACATAGTATAATCTGTAAAACATGGCTTTGAAAACATAAAATACCATCAACTCTGAAACATGTATATCGTAGCAATAGCATAACAATGAGATGGTATTTCTCTTTACTATGGTGGATTGATATCAATAGTAACTCTGTCTGTGGTGCTCTTATCCCATCGATTTAAATCGACAACTCTGAGGGATATAAGCCTATGATCGTTGATCAACTAATTGCATGCAATCTCTGACTATGTATCTATCAATCCATAAATCAATTAAAATTCTCTCTTTGGCATTTAAACAAACACTTTGTAAACTCTTTTCTCTTGTATTCCCTTTTCAATAATTGAGACATAAAATGCCTCCAATATATATAACAAGTGTATCAATACATAAACATGAATCAAATGAAGGGAATAACACATTAAAACCATTGAAATACCATACATATATTATCATGTGAGCACAAAGGATGAAATTCCTCTTACAAACCACAAGAACACCTTGAATCTATAATCTTGGTAGCAATCCTACAACAATAAACCATAATTTGCATTATCAATAACCCAATAACCCAACAACAATACCATAAAAGCAAAAGAATCAACACCATCACAAACCCATAACATCTCCAACACCAAAAACTAAGAAATAACCAAACCAAAAGCTTACCTTAGCTTCCTTGATCCCAAAATAATCTTGCTCTCAACACAAATAACTAACAAGAAGCTTGGATTAAAGAAAAGAAAGGAGAGAAATTGGAACCCTAGTCTCCAAAGAGAAGAAGAAACGAAAAGTGAGAAGGAAGAATGAGAAAAATGAGACCAACTCTTGCATTTAAACACTTAAAATCCGAAAACACGTTTTTAAAAATTGCTGGCCGCTCGGGCGGACATATTTTTCCACTCGGGCGCGGAACTCTCGGCCAGAAATTCAAAATTTTCGAAGTAGGCTCGCCCGGGCGGACATTTATTCCCGCTCGGGCGCGCACTCTTCGCACTGCCACTCCAAAGATCACTTCTGAAACGCCTCTTCCATTCATAATTTGGAAAAGTGATAAACTACAAAGTTGTAGCTCTATGTCTTGTCTTGAATCCCTCAAAATTTCATATTAATTCGACGTCTGAGTAAAAAGTTATGCCCATTCTCCTAACATGTGTCACTGGAGGAACGTCGAAACACACGAAACACTTCGGGGCACTTTTGGCTTACCTTCCACAATGATTTGAACAAAACTAAAAATAAAAAAGTTACACCTCTGTCTTATCTTTCTAATGGAAAAGGCCTCACCTCATTAGGATTAATATACAATTTATCATGAATTTAATCGTAACGCCGCTACAAAAGCACTACACATCATCTATAACCAACCATACTATAAATCATAAATCGAAACTCTTAACATCCAAACTATACTTAAACTTGACCAAGTAGTCAATAAACTTATGAAAACTTAAACCGTACCGTACATCAGGCTTGGCTATTACAATCTCCCTCCTTAGAGGAATTTCGTCCTCGAAATTGACGTCACTGCACGAACAACTCAGGATACTTCTCTCTCATCTCATCCTCCGGTTCCCACGTAGCCTCTTCAATCATATGATTCCTCCAAAGGACTTTAACGATGCCGATATCTTTGTTCCTCAAAACTTTAACTTTGCGGTCCAGTATCTGAACCGGAATCTCTTGGTACGTCAAATTCGGCGTCAAGTCCAATGGCTCGTGGCGAAGAACATGGGAAGGATTCGCAATATACTTCCTGAGCATCGATACGTGAAAAACATTGTGAACTCTCTGTCAAGATCTGGCGGTAGGGCTAATCTGTAAGCTCGATCACCAACTCTATCCAAGATCTCAAATGGACCAATAAATCTCGGACTCAACTTTCCCTTCTTGCCAAACCGCATCACACCCTTAAGAGGTGCTATCTTCAAAAACACATGGTCGCCAACCTCAAACTGCAACGGCCTACGACGTACATCCGCATAGCTCTTCTGTCTCGACTGCGCTGTCTTCATCCTCTCTCTAATAACAGCAACTACATCAGCATTCTGTTGGACCAACTCTGGACCCAACATCTTCCTCTCACCAATCTCATCCCAATACAAGGGAGATCTACACTTCCTGCCATAAAGTGCTTCGTACGGTGCCATCCCAATCATCGCCTGGTAACTGTTATTGTACGTGAACTCCACAAGAGGCAATTTAGAATCCCAGCTACCAGAATAATCAATAGTGCAAGCTCTGAGCATATCCTCTAAAATCTGAATAACTCTCTCTGATTGACCGTCGCTCTGAGGGTGATATGCTGTACTGAAAGCTAACCGTGAACCCATAGCTTTCTGCAAACTCTTCCAAAACTCTGAGGTAAATCTAGGGTCACGATCAGACACAATCGACACAGGGACACCGTGAAGTCTAACAATCTCTGCTATATAATCCTCGGCATACTGGTTCATGGAATACGTCGTCTTGACTGGGAGAAAATGCGCTGACTTGGTCAATCGATCTACAATAACCCAAATAGAAATAAAACCCTTCTGCGTCCTTGGAAGACCAGTCACGAAATCCATCGTAATATGCTCTCATTTCCACTGAGGAATCGGCAATGATAGCAATGTCCCAGCAGGTCTCTGGTGCTCAATCTTCACCTGCTGACAAGTTAGGCACTGAGAAATAAACATGGCAATATCTTTCTTCATACCTGGCCACCAGTAGAGTCTACGAAGATCCTGATACATCTTGGTGCTGCCTGGATGTATCGAATATGGTGCGGTATGTGCCTCTGTCAAGACGTCTCGTCGAATATCATCGCCAATAGGAACACAAATACGGCCTCTGAAAGTCACCAAACCATCTCCATTCACCCCAAACTCTGAGTTACCTTTCTCCTCTGCTCTAGCTCTCATCTCTGTCAACTGAACATCAACAGTCTGCTCTCTACGGATCCTGTCCGTCAATGTAGCCCGAATCACCAACGCTGAAAAGCGAGCAATGGTTCCAGGGACTACCAAAGAAATCTCCTCTCGTTGCAAGTCCAACAACAACGGCTTCTGAATCATCGAACTCAAGGAAGAACTCGATTTACGGCTCAAAGCATCAGCGACTACATTCGCCTTCCCCGGGTGATAACTGATCGTCACATCATAGTCTTTGACAAGCTCTAACCACCTCCTCTGTCGCATGTTGAGCTCTTTCTGGGAAAACAGATACTTCAAGCTCTTGTGGTCCGTGAAAATTTCACACTTTTCGCCATATAAGTAATGTCTCCAAATCTTCAAGGCGAGAACCACAGCTGCTAGCTCCAAATCATGCGTCGGATAATTCTTCTCATAGTCTTTCAACTGGCGAGAAGCATAGGCAATGACCTTACCACGCTGCATCAACACTGCACCAAGACCCTTCTTCGATGCATCGGTGTACACAACAAAATCCTCTGAACCACTGGGCAATGAAAGAACAGGAGCTGTCGTCAACTTGTCCTTCAACTCTTGGAATGCACTCTGGCAATCATTGGACCACTCGAACTTCACAGTCTTCCTCGTCAGATTGGTTAACGGCAGGGCAATCTTAGAAAAATCTGAGATGAAACGACGATAATTACCTGCCAACCCAAGAAAACTGCGTACCTCAGAGACAGTGGTAGGAATAGGCCACTTCTGAATCGCCTCAACCTTTGCTGGATCAACAGCTATACCATCCTTCGAGACAACATGGCCTAAGAAAGAAATCTGCTCCAACCAGAACTCACATTTCTTCAACTTAGCAAACAACCTCTTCTCTCTCAACAACTGAAGAACAACTCTGAGATGCTCTGCATGAAGCTCTCTGGTTTTGGAATAGATCAAGATATCGTCAATGAAGACAATGACGAAGCTATCCAAATACGGCTTGAACACACGGTTCATCAGATCCATATAAACTGAAGGAGCATTGGTCAGACCAAAAGACATCACAAGAAACTCATAGTGACCATACCTGGTCCGGAACGCTGTCTTAGGGATATCAGGTTCCCTAACCTTCAACTGATAGTAGCCAGACCGAAGATCAATCTTCGAAAATACAGTAGCACCCTGAAGTTGGTCAAACAAATCATCTATCTGTGGCAACAGATACTTATTCTTGATAGTCACTTTGTTGAGCTCCCTATAGTCGATACACAGCCGCAACGACCCATCTTTCTTCTTGACAAACAGAACCGGAGCTCCCCAAGGCGAAGAACTCGGTCGAATAAAACCCTTGTCTAAAAGATCCTGCAACTGCGTTTTCAACTCCTTCATCTCGGTAGGAGCCATCCTATACGAGCCTTAGAAATAGGAACCGTACCTGGAGCTAGATCAATCACAAACTCAACATCCCTGTCCGGCGGCAAACCCGGCACATCATCCTCAAACACATCAGGAAACTCCCTCACCACATCGATATCATCTATATTCAACTTAACCATTCTATCCACATCCACAATCGAAGCCAGAAACACATCACAACCTCTACACAACAACTTCTCAGCCTCAAGACAAGAAATAAAAGGAAGGACCAGCGAAGTACCTGCACTGGCGAGCATACCTTCCCTATTGCCATCATCTGCAAAAGTCACCGTCTTAGCAACGCAATCAATCACTGCACGATAGGTTGATAGCCAATCCATGCCAAGTATAACATCAAATGCAACCATCGGGATGACAATCATATCAGCAAAAACCAAACGCCCATCAATTTGAACAGAGCACGCATTCACAATCGATGTCGGGCACAACACATCTCCTGAAGGCGAAACAACATTGAACTGGAGGGAAAGAACAGAAGGAACTATACCCAAAGATCTCAAAAACAATTCAGACATAAAAGAATGAGTAGCACCTGTATCAATCAAAGTCGTAGCTACTCTGCCTGAAATTAAAATAGTACTAGAGATCACAGAAGAATCATGGTTTATACCTTCCTTGGTCATCGTAAAGATACGACCCTGCACCTTCTCTTGGCTAGCACCTCTTGGACAGTCTTTGGCAATGTGGCCTGCCGTGCCACAACGATAACAAGAATGAGTGCCAAATCTGCACTCTCCCCGATGATGTCTACCGCATTTGGGACACAATGGCTTCTCAGGATTAGATAGGACTGTCGGTGGTCTAGGACTCGGCTCCATTTTGCCTTTCCCCTTGAATCGATCCTTGCCTCGCTGACTCGAACTCTGACCCCTCTAAGCAATGGCCTGGTGCCTCGCTTGCCTCTCCCTGGCAATGTCTTTCTCGTCCTGTTCGGCCAACAAAGACTTAGACACAATCTCTTTGAAAGTCACAGCCTTGGACATGTTGATATCTCTCCTGATCTCAGCTCTAAGGCCTCGAATGAAATGAGCACCTTTATCTATGTCATTTGAAGCAATATACGGAGCAAATAAAGAACCCTCCTCGAACTTGAGAATGTACTCATCAACGTTCATGCCTCCCTGTCGAAGCTCCAGAAACTCAGTCACCTTCCTAGCTCGAAGTGCGTCGGGAAAGTACTTGTCATAGAACAGGTCTGTGAACTCTTGCCACTTCAAAGTTGAAACATCGACACCAACCTTAGTGGCATTCCACCAGATACGTGCAGCCTTTATCAACATGAATACTGCACAGCTGATCCTGTCTATATCCTCATACTGCAGATGGTCGAAGATTGCTTCAAGCGCCTTGACCCACTCGACAGCCACTAACGGATCAGTGCTACCTGCGAATTCCGGGGGATCCATTCTCTTGAAAGCAGAAAAGACGGCATCAGTGCCAACTGCCCGAGCTACTTGGCCTCTCACTTGATCTCTACCCTGCCCTGTTCCTTGCAATCGAAGCAGGTGCTGAATCTGCTCGCTATGGACTTTGGCCTGCTCTTTAAGCAACTTGCCGAACTCGTCGACAACTCTCGAGGAAGAACTATCCTCACCCTCTGACGCCTTACACTTAGGAGGCATACTCTACAATGTGCTCGCAAAAGACATATCAATAAATAACAATGAATAGATGCAAAAGAAAACATACCCGGACAGTTGAAAGTAGACGAAGTCATATGCATTGGTCCGAAGAACGGTGCTCTGATACCACTAAATGTGACACCTCGACCCGTTTACAATAACAGTAGCAACGGAATTTAAAATTTTCTTTCAAATGGAAGGAAGTTTCAAAATACATTTCTATAAAAATGTTTACATCAAAATAATTACATGATCATTTAAATGGTATACAAAAATACAAACTATCATTCCTATGATCATGCTCCGAAAAGCCATCAAAAGATTTTCCTTCCAACATGGTATGCATATGACTCCGGCCTCAATCAACGTCCCGGCCCGTCGCTCTTATCTGCATCACATGAAATAACTGAAATGAGTATAAAACTCAGCAAGTGGAACTCTTACATAACAATGTACATAGTATAATCTGTAAAACATGGCTTTGAAAACATAAAATACCATCAACTCTGAAACATGTATATCGTAGCAATAGCATAACAATGAGATGGTATTTCTCTTTACTATGGTGGATTGATATCAATAGTAACTCTGTCTGTGGTGCTCTTATCCTATCGATATAAATCGACAACTCTGAGGGATATAAGCCTATGGTCGTTGATCAAATAATTGCATGCAATCTCTGACTATGTATCTATCAATCCATAAATCAATTTAAATTCTCTCTTTGGCATTTAAACAAACACTTTGTAAACTCTTTTCTCTTGTATTCCCTTTTCAATAATTGAGACATAAAATGCCTCCAATATATATAACAAGTGTATCAATACATAAACATGAATCAAATGAAGGGAATAACACATTAAAACCATTGAAATACCATACATATATTATCATGTGAGCACAAAGGATGAAATTCCACTTACAAACCACAAGAAAACCTTGAATCTATAATCTTGGTAGCAATCCTACAACAATAAACCATAATTTGCACCATCAATAACCCAATAACCCAACAACAATACCATAAAAGCCAAAGAATCAACACCATCACAAACCCATAACATCTCCAACACCAAAAACTAAGAAATAACCAAACCAAAAGCTTACCTTAGCTTCCTTGATCCCAAAATAATCTTGCTCTCAACACAAATAACTAACAGGAAGCTTGGATTAAAGAAAATAAAGGAGAGAAATTGGAACCCTAGTCTCCCAAGAGAAGAAGAAACGAAAAGTGAGAAGGAAGAATGAGAAAAATGAGACCAACTCTTGCATTTAAACACTTAAAATCCGACAACACGTTTTTAAAAATCGCTGGCCGCTCGGGCGGACATATTTTTCCGCTCGGGCGCGGAACTCTCGGCCAGAAATCCAAAATTTTCGAAGTAGGCTCGCCCGGTCGGACATTTATTCCCGCTCGGGCGCGCACTCTGCGCACTGCCACTCCAAAGATTGCTTTTGAAACGCCTCTTAAATTCGTAATTTGGAAAAGTAGTAAACTACAAAGTTGTAGCTCTATGTCTTGTCTTAAATCTCTCAAAATTTCAGATCAATTAGACGTCTGACTAAATAGTTATGCCTATTCTCCTAACATGTGTCACTGGAGGAACGTCGAAACACACGAAACACTTCGGGGCACTTTTGGCTTACCTTCCACAATGATTTGAACAAAACTCAAAATAAGAAAGTTACACCTCTATGTCTTATCTTTCTAATGGAAAAGGCCTCACCTCATTAGGATCAATATACAATTTATCATGAATTTAATCGTAACGCCGCTACAAAAGCACTACACATCATCTATAACCAACCATACTATAAATCATAAATCGAAACTCTTAACATCCAAACTATACCTAAACTTGACCAAGTAGTCAATAAACTTATGAAAACTTAAATCGTACCGTACACCAGGCTTGGCTATTACAAGCATAAACACTGCACAACCAACTCTGTCCTTGTCTTCATAGTTGAGATGATCAAAGATCGCCTCAAGTGCTTTGATCCACTCTACAGCCACCAATGGATCAGTGCCTCCAGCAAACTCATGCGGATCCATTCTCTTGAAAGCAGTAAATACCCCATCGGTTCCAACTGTTTGAACCACTTGGTCTCTTCCTTGGCCTCTACCTTGACCTGTAACTTGCATACGGAGTAACTGTTGGATCTGCTCACTATGGACCTTGGCTTGCTCTTTCAATAACTTGCCGAACTCGTCGACAACTCTAGATGAAGAACTATCCTCACCCTCTGAAGCCTTTCTCTTAAGAGGCATAACTCCTACAATGTGCTCACATAATACATATCAACCAATAACAATGAATAGATGAACAAGAAGACATACCCGGACCGTTGAAAGTAGACGAAGTCATATGCATTGGTCCGAAGAACGGTGCTCTGATACAACTAAATGTGACACCTCTGACCGGTTTTAATAAAATAACAGCGGAATTTAAAATTTTCTTGAAGAAAGAAGGGTAAAAGTTCTTGACATAAAAATCTTTACAAACAAAGTAAATACATGATCAATGGAATGATAAAACCAAAATCCAAAATATCATTTTTATGATCATGTCCAAAATGCCATCAAAATATCTTCTTCCTTCCCTCTTTGGTATGCATATGACTCCGGCCCAAAATCAACGTCCCGGCCCGTCGCTCTTATCTGCATCACATGAAAGAACTGAAATGAATATAAAACTCAGCAAGTGGAACTCTTACATAACAATGGATACATAGCATACTCTGTAAAGCATGGCTTTGAAAACATTAAATACCATCAACTCTGAAACATGAATATTCTGAAACATGAATATCATAGCAATAATAACAATAACGGTGGTATTTCTCTTTACTCTGGTTGGGTTGATATCTAAATAGTATCTCTGTCTCTGTACCTATATCCCATCGATATAAATCGATAACTCTGAGGGATATAAGCCTATGGTCGTTGATCAACTAATTGCATGCAATATCTGACTATGTATCTATCAATCCAATAAATCATTTAAACTCTCTCTTTGCATTAAATCAAACACTTGAAAACTCTTTTCTCTTGTATTCCCCTTTTAACATAGTCGAGACACCAAATGTCTCTAATATACAACAAGTGTATTAATACATAGCATGAACAAATGGTAGGGAATAACACATTAAAACCATTGAAACACCATACATATATTATCATGTGAGCACAAGAATGAAATTCCACTTACTACCAACAAGAACACCTTCAATCTAAACCCTTGGTTGAATTCCTACAACAATAAACCATATATAATACCATCTATATCTCAATAATCAAAAACCCATATCAATTAATACATAAACCAACACCATCAACAAACCCATATCATCTCCAACACCAAAAACTAAGAATAAACTAGACCAAAAGCTTACCTTAGCTTCCTTGAACCCAAAACTATCTTGATCTCACTTCAATAATCCAACAAAATGCTTGAATCAAAGGAAAGAAATGAAAGGAAAAGGAACCCTAGCTTCCTTGCTCTGAAGAAACCGAGAGAATGGGAAAGAAACGAGAGAAAAGTGAAGTCTCCACCTATTTTATACCTTAAAACACCAAAAACACGACTTTACTGTTCACAGACCGCGGGTGCGCTAGCCCATGCACCGCGGGTGCGCTATGCCTTCGGCAACTCATCCAAAAATTTGAAACAGTAGGCCGCGGGTGCGGTCATCTTTTAGAGTTGTCGACGAGTTCGGCAAGTTACAGTAGGCCGCGGGTGCGGTCATCTTTTAGGCCGCGGGTGCGCTCTCCACTCTGCGCACAGCTTCTCCAAAGATCGCCTCCGAAACGCCTCTTCCCGTCATAATTTGGAAAAATGGTAAACTACAAAGTTGTAGCTCTATGTCTTTTCTTGAACCTCTCAAAATTTCAGATCATTTGGAGGTCTGAGAAAAAGTTATGCTAAATCTCCCAACATGTGTCACTGGAGGAACGTCGAAACACACGACACACTTCGGGCACTTTTGGCTTACCTTCCACAATGATTTGAACAAAACTCAAAATAAGAAAGTTACACCTCTATGTCTTATCTAACCACTCCAATTGCCCTCATACCAATTGGCTCAACATACGAATTATCATGAATTTAATCGTAATGACGCTACAATCAAGCTACAAAACTTCTATCATCAACAATACTATAAATCATAAATCGCCATCCGTAACATCAAAACTATACTTAAACTTACCCAAATAGCCAATAATCATACGAAATCTTAAACCATACCGTTCACCAGGCTTGGCTATTACATAATCGCTTAGAGGTGAATATCACAAAACCGTTACTTGTTTCAAAAGATCGGGACAACATAATCGTTTCTTGTTTGTTATTGAACTGAGGGTGCGATTTTCGATATTCGTGCTTGCTTTTCATTCGTACGAGGTTTCGTATCATTTGGTATCAGAGCTTCTGGTTCTGTTTGATTCAAGTAAGTTATCATTTTCAGATCTGTTTAAAAATTCGTCAGATCTGTATTATACTTTTGTTTCTATTGTCATATCTATCAAAAACAAAAACAAAAATTCGTTCTGTTTCAGTTTTGTGTTATCCTTTGTTCTATTTTAAGATCGCGTTATTTCTATCATCCTTTGTTATTTGATATTCCAGAATTTTCGAAAAAAAAAAAAATTTGTTCTGTGTTATTCTATCGTTCTTGTTTGTTGTGCAATCCAAGTGAGACAGTTGCAAGTGTTCACAAGTTGAATCTTGTTAGTTTGATAAAAAGAAAATATAAAGATTGAGCACACCTTTGAGAGAACTATCAAATTCGAGTGAAAAACATTTGAGTGCGAGTGTTATTTCTTTGGAATGATCGTGAGAATTTGGGTGAGGAAAATCTTTTATTTCTACTAACATTTTATTGCAGGTATAAAATCTGAAATTAAAATGGAGAGGGAAGTAGGAGAGAGTTCGAACCAGGGGTTGTCTAAGGTTCAAATGGAGGCGTTATTTGGGCATTTTAGTAGAATGATGAGGGCCGAGTTGGATCCTTTATATGAGAGGTTGGATAGGCTTGAAGTTAGCACTAGTGAAAATAAATCTAAACCTAAAGGTTTGGGTACAGTCGAAGAAGAAGAGGATGATTATGAATTAGGAGTAGAAGAGGAGAGTTAAAACGAGAACTGGGGTAGGAGCGGAAGAGGTAGAGGATTTGGTAGGGGAAGAAGAGAAGCCTTACGGGGTAGGTACGATGATGTGAATAAGGAAGATAATAACATAGGTAGCATTTAGAATGGGAAAAGGGAGTTGAATTCATGTTTGATTGTCACCATTATTCCGAACAAAAGAATGTTAGGTTGGTCGTGGTTGAATTTGTTGATTATGCACTTATTTGGTGGGATCAATTACTGACCACTAAGAGAAGATGCAATGAGAGGCCTATAGAAACTTGGGCTGAGATGAAGAGCGTAATGAGGAAGAGGTTTGTACCAAATCACTACTATAGAGAAATGTTTAAAAAGTTACAAACTTTGAGACATAGTGTGAAGAGTGTTGAGGACTACTATAAAGAGTTGGAAGTAGTCAGGATTAGAGCAAACATAGATGAGGATAGTGAGGCTACTATGGCTCGTTTTTTGTGCGGTTTGAATAGGGAAATTCAAGACCAAGTGGAGCTTAGACATTACTTGGATCTAGATGAAATGGTGCAGATGGCGATAAAAGTGGAGCAACAACTCAAAAGGAGAGGAGTTGGCCGTACCACACAATATGGGAATACATCAACACCTTGGCGTTCCAACGTTGTTAAACGTGAAGAAAGCAAGGTAGTGGTCAAACCCAAAGTTGACATTAAACAGGAGGCGCCTAAGCATGGAGTGCAAGGTAAACCTGAAACTACTATTAATCGTTCTAGAGATATTAAATGTTTTAGGTGTCAAGGAGTTGGCCATATTGCTAGCCAATGTCCCAATAAAAGAGTGATGGTGTTGAATAATTATGGGGAGTATGAATCTTATAGTGAGGGAGATGATGGAGAGGATGAAGATGAGATGCCTGCATTAGAGGATCCTGATGAGGGATATGAGGCAGTTGTGGGCGAAGCATTAGTGACTAGGCGTATAATGAGTACCCAAGTCAAGGAGAAAGAAACTAACCAAAGGGAAAACTTATTCCATACTAGGTGTTTTGTCAATGGCAAGGTTTGCAATCTTATTATAGATGGAGGAAGTTGTACCAATGTTTCTAGTTTTGAGATGGTTGAAAAATTGAGCTTGCCTACTTTCAAACATCCTCAACCATATCAGCTACAGTGGTTGAATGACTGTGCTAAAGTGAAAGTGAATAAACAAGTCTTGGTTGCGTTTTCGATTGGGAAGTATATTGATGAGGTGTTATGTGATGTGGTGCCAATGCATGCTTGTCATATTTTGTTAGGGAGACCATGGCAATATGATAGGCAAGTGACACATGATGGGTTTAAAAATAGATATTCTTTTGTACTCAAGAAAGAACCCATTGTTTTACTTCCTTTGTCCCCAATACAAATCATGGAAGACCAACGACAAAAGAAAAAAGAGATGAGGCCGAAAGAAAGAGTAATATGAAATAATTGTTGCACACACATGATACACTTGTGTTGATTCTTTACAAAGAGATTCTCTTTAACACAAGTGATATAGCCGGAAATCTTCCGAGCATTGTTGTTTCCCTTTTGCAGGAGTTTGATGATATATTTCCGGAGGATCTACCTCAAGGAATACCACCATTGAGGGGGATTGAGCACCAAATTGATTTTGTGCCCGGAAGTGCATTGCCAAATCGTCCAGCTTATAGAAGCAATCCGGATGAGACTAAGGAGCTTCAGCGACAGGGGATACAAGTGGATGAGGACAAGGTAAGTGCTATTCGAGATTGGCCAATGCCTGCTAATGATAGTCAAGTTCGAAGCTTTTATGGTCTTGCAAGCTTCTATAGGAGGTTTGTAAAAGATTTTAGCACACTGGCGGCACCGATGACGGCGGTGATTAAGGAGAACGTTTCATTCCATTGGGCGAGGAGCAAGAGAAGTCTTTTAATATTATTAAACAAAAATTAATTAATGCGTCTATACTTGTTTTGCCTGATTTTTCTAATACTTTTAAAATTGAATGTGATGCTTCAGGTGTAGGTATTGGAGGTGTTTTGATGCAAGGAGGATGATCGGTGGCGTACTTTAGTGAGAAATTCAATGGAGCAGCACTGAACTATCCAACGTATGACAAGGAGTCGTACGCGCTTGTGAGGACTTTTGAGATGTGGCAACACTACTTGAGGCCTAAGGAGTTTGTGATCCATACCGATCATGAGTCTCTAAAGTACCTTAGGGGACAACAGAAACTGAACAAGCGGCATACCAAGTGGGTGGCATTCATAGGAACATTTTCCTACATAATCAAATACAAACAAGGTAAGGATAATGTAGCGGGCGACGCACTATCACGGAGGTACGTACTAATTTCTACCTTGGATTCAAAAATCTTAGGATTTGAATATGTGAAAGAATTGTATGCGATGGATGAGGAATTTAAGGAAGTATTTGAAACATGTATGCATGATCCACATGATAAATTTTATTTGCATAATGGGTTTTTATTTAGAGAAGATAGATTGTGCATTCCTAAGTCATCAATTCGTGAATTACTTGTGAGGGAGGCACATGGTGGTGGTTTGATGGGGCACTTTGGTGTGGCTAAAACTTTGAGTTGTTTGCATGAGCATTTTTATTGGCCACATATGAAACATGATGTTGAACGTGTTTATGAAAAATGCATTACTTGTAGACAAGCTAAGTCTATAACACAACCACATGGATTGTATACACCACTTCCTGTTCCTAGTGAACCTTGGATTGATATTTCTATGGATTTTGTTTTAGGTTTGCCAAGGACTAAGAAGGGGAGAGATTCAATATTTGTTGTTGTTGATAGATTCTCTAAAATGGCACATTTTATTGCTTGTCATAAAACCGAAGATGAATCCAACATTGCAGATTTTTTCTTTAAGGAAATCGTTAGGTTGCATGGTATGCCTAGGACTATTGTATCTGACCGTGATGTTAAATTTTTGAGTTACTTTTGGAAAACTTTGTGGGCTAAGCTTGACACTAAACTGTTGTTTTCTACTACATGTCATCCTCAAACGGATGGACAAACTGAAGTTGTTAATAGAACTCTAGGAACACTTTTGCGTGCTATACTCAAAAAGAACTTGAAAAATTGGGAAGAATGTTTGTCATTTGTTGAGTTTTCTTATAACCGTAGCGTGCATTCTACTACGAATTATTCACCATTTGAGATTGTTTATGGTTTTAATCCTTTAACTCCTTTGGATTTGATGTCTTTGCCTGTGAGTGAAAGGTTGAACATGGGTGGCAAGAAGAAAGCTGAATTTGTTTGAAGTTTGCATGAGAAGGTCAAGAATAACATCGAGAAGAAGAATTTACAATATACGAAGCAAGCCAACAGGGGGAGGAAAAAGATGGTTTTTGAAAAGAGAGATTGGGTCTGGTTGCACTTAAGAAAGGAAAGATTTCCAGAAAAGCGACGTTCGAAACTCTTACCTAGGGGTGATGGACCATTTCAAGTGCTTGAAAAGATCAACGACAATGCCTACAAATTAGACCTACCAGGTGAGTACAATGTCAGTTCTACTTTTAATGTTAGTGATCTTTCGTTGTTTGATGTAGGAGATGATCAAGATTTGAGGACAAATCCTTTTCAAGAAGGGGAGAATGATGCAAACGTGGTTGATCAAGCACCAAAGAAAGCATAGGAGTCGTTGGTATTGCCCGAAGGACCTATAACGAAGAGACGTAGCAAGAAGTTTAAAGAAGCACTTCAAGGACTCATGATGAACTACCAAGGAGGATCTACAAATTGGATGACTAAATTAGAAGAGGTTGGGAATCATGGGAATAATATTGGAGGTCTTTAGAATGTTATTCAAGTGCAATTGCCGAAGGTCCAGTGCACCCGCGCTAAAGCAAGGACCGAACCCGCGGTCCATGATAATCAAATTTAAGAAAATTTCCCGAAGCTGCACCGCACCCGCGGTCAAATCATTAGCGCACCCGCGGTCTATTGCCGAAGCTACACCGCACCCGTGGTCAAACAAGCACCGCACCCGCAGTCTTTTGGCGCACTTCCGTGTCAAAGTTGCTAGTTATCTTATTTAAGCCTTTTCACACAACTTTTCTTATTTTTATTGTTTATATAATGTATTGTAAGGGGGATGAACGAAATCATTGCAGATTGATATCAAATTATTGGAGATTTCTCTCAATTTGCAAGGCTTGTGCTTTGTGTTTATCAAAATCAAACTTATCAAAGATTCCATCTTTATGGCGTTTGTCGATTGTTCTTCGCACGGATTTTCAAAACAAGTTCTTTGAAGGTTCGTTTCAAATTCAATTGTTTTATCGTTGATATTTGTTGATAAGTTATAATCGCTTAGAGGTGAATATCACAAAACCGTTACTTGTTTCAAAAGATCGGGACAACATAATCGTTCCTTGTTTGTTATTGAATTGAGGGTGTGATTTCTATATTCGTGCTTGCCTTTCATTCGTACGAGGATTCGTATCAGATTCATTTTCAAATAATACACATTACCAAATCAACTCAGATATTCAGGTAACATGTATTTTCCAAAACTGTAAAACATACTGCAATATTAACATATACAATGTAATTCAACATTATAATAAATTACATGCTAGCAATCACATGCAAGGAAAGAAAACACATTCTACCTCGCTCACTAGCTTCTATCTAAGTCTCAAGAACCTACAGTTCTAGAACCTATTGTTCTGGAACCTAAAGCTCTGATACCACCTGATGTGGCGACCCGGACGCTAATTAAAGTTTTTAATCGTTCTTAGAATTAATCAATCAATTATAATAAATTGGGTCTAAATTTTTTTTTAAAAAAATACAAAGCGGAAACGTTATGTAAATCAATCTGAATTACATATTAAATATAAACATACAAGTCCTGTATTGTCTACAATAATCCAACTAGGTTCAACTACATATCAGTGCTGTCTCCTAATTTATTTCTGAGCCCGGATCTCCACGCTATCTAGTCCAGCCTCGTTCTCTTCTTGACCCTGATCCTGTCCCACCTGTTGTTATGCACACATAAAAACAAGACAACAGCCGGATAACTCCGGTGAGAATTACATTCCCAGTATAAATCATGTATACATGCAATCATATAAACAATATAAAAACAGATATTCATAACATGTATACTGGTTCATGGAATACGTTGTCTTAACTGGAAGAAAATGCGCTGACTTGGTCAACCGATCAACGATAACCCAAATAGAGTTATAACCTTTCTGCGTCCTTGGAAGACCAGTCACGAAGTCCATCGTAATATGCTCCCATTTCCATTAAGGAATCGGCAATGACAACAATGTCCCAGCAGGTCTCTGGTGCTCGATCTTCACTTGCTGACAAGTTAGGCACTGAGAAATAAACATCGCAATATCTTTCTTCATATCTGGCCACCAATAGAGTCTACAAAGATCCTGATACATCTTCGTACCACCTGGATGTATCGAGTATGGCGCGGTATGTGCCTCTGTCAAGACGTCTCGCCGAATATCATCACCAACAGGAATGCAAATACGGCCTCTAAATGTCATCAAACCATCTCTATTCATCTCAAACTCTGAATTACCTCTCTCTTCTGCTCTAGCTCTCATCTCTGTCAACTGTACATCATTGGCTTGCTCTCTACGGATCCTGTCTGTCAAAGTAGCCCGAATAACCAACGCTGAAAAGCGAGCAATGGTTCCAGGTACTACTAAAGCTATCTCCTCTCGTTGCAAGTCCAACAACAATGGCTTCTGAATCATAGAACTCAAAGAAGAACTTGACTTACGGCTCAAAGCATCCGCTACAACATTCGCCTTCCCTGGGTGGTAACTAATCATCACATTATAATCTTTGACAAGCTCTAACCACCCTCTTTGCCGCATATTGAGCTCTTTCTGGGAAAACAAATACTTTAAACTTTTGTGGTCCGTGAAAATTTCACACTTTTCGCCATATAAATAGTGTCTCCAGATTTTCAGGGCGAAAACCACAGCTGCCAGTTCCAAATCATGCGTAGGATAATTCTTTTCATAATCTTTCAATTGACGAGAAGCATAAGCTATAACCTTTCCACGTTGCATCAGCACTGCACCAAGACCCTTCTTCGATGCATCAGTAAAAACAACAAAATCCTCTGAACCACTGGGCAATGTAAGAACAGGAGCTGTCGTCAACTTATCTTTTAACTCTTGAAATCCACTCTGACATTCATTAGACCACTCAAACTTCACAATCTTCCTCGTCAGAATGGTTAACGGCAGGGCAATCTTGGAAAAATCTGAAATAAAGCGACGATAATAACCCGCCAAACCAAGAAAACTGCGTACCTCTGATACAGTGGTAGGAATAGGCCACTTCTGTATCGCCTCAATCTTTACTGGATCAGCCGCTATACCATCCTTCAAAACAACATGGCCTAAGAAAGAAATCTGCTCCAACCAGAACTCACACTTCTTCAACTTAGCATACAACCTCTTCTCTCTCAACAACGGAAGAAAAACTTTGAGATGTTCTGAGTGAAGCTCTCTGGTCTTGGAATAGATCAATATGTCATCAATAAAAACAATGAAAAAACTAACCAAATACGGCTTGAACACCCGGTTCATAAGATCCATGAAGACTGAAGGAGCATTAGTCAGACAAAACGACATAACCAGAAATTCAAAATGACCATACCTGGTCCGAAATGCCGTCATAGGGATATCAGATTCCCTAACTTTCAACTGATAATAACCAGATCGTAGATCAATCTTTGAAAACACTGTAGCCCCCTGCAATTGGTCAAAAAGATCATCTATCCATGGCAACGGATACTTATTCTTAATCGTCACTTTGTTGATTTCTCCATAGTCAATGCACAACCGCAAAGACCCATCTTTCTTTTTGACAAAAAGAACTGGAGCTCCCCAAGGCGAAGAACTCGGCCGAATAAAACCTTTATCCAAAAGATCTTGCAACTGCGTCTTCAACTCTTTCATTTCTGTAGGGGCCATTCTATACGGTGTAAGGCTCGAGATTTATTAGTCTTCATTGATGTGATATTCAGAAGATATGAGTATGCATGACATGTAATGAGAGGCACTAAATGAGATTATGAAGTGTTGCTTGAAGAAAGAGACCGCACCCGCGCTACGAACAAGCCCGCACCCGCGGTTGATGGGCAGAAAGTTGGCCATTTTTACAGTAGGGTCACCGCACCCGCGGTCCAGAAGCAGCGCACCCGCGGTGCATGGACAGAAATTTGAATAGAATTACAGTAGCAACACCGCACCCGCAGTGCATGGACAGAAATTTGAATAGAATTACAGTAGCAACACCGCACCCGCGGTCCCAGAGGTAGTGCACCCGCGGTGCTGCTACAGTAGGGTGAGCGCACCCGCGGGGTAAACCAGAGCGCCCCCGCGGTCGATGTCTCTGCATTTTGGATAGGGCTGCCGAGAGCAGACCGCACCTGCGGTCAAGAAGCCATCGCACCCGCGGTGAAACGTGGTTATGGAAAAATAATGACACTTGCCCTTAGCCATGCAATATGAGGTGTTGTCTCCTTCATCCCTTTCATTCAGAAACACGAACCCAGAAGGAACTCCATGAAAGCTTCAAAGTTCTTCCTCTCGATAATTGAGGTTGTGCAACATCTAGCCATCCAAACTTAAATCCGAGCTTAGATTCGCGTTCGTCTTGACAAGAGCTTCGAAAGGGTATATACTTTATTACTTTCAGCATGTTTGATATTAAGATGTTGGAGGAATCTATATATGCTTGATATTATCTGTTGTCGAAATGAAGGAGCACATATATTTGGTATCGGATTGAAAAACGGATAGAATATGCGATTAGTGTGAAATTCCAGCATATATGTATATGAGAATATACAGATTTTCAGTCTTATGGGTGATGGTGATCAAGAATTATGACTTGTTGATATTACAGATGACATTTGAGTTGCCGGTATACCGATAAGACGCTGTTATGCTACAAAAATGTACCGAGATAGAATATTACTACGTACATGTATTGAATTGAGTTGAAGATTGATAGAATGATACTCAACATTATTATTTCAGAATGGATAGATGTTTATGATGAGGATTATGAGCTGTGTTATTATATCTGGATGTTGAGATTGACGGGGTTATTAAGACTGTTTTATTATGCCGTCGAAACATCAGTAGATTGATATTGATCCGGTTCAGTAATGATTTCGATTGTATCGTGATATTATTGATATGAGTTAGATTGTACCTTGTTCAGATATGGATAAGATTATTTACCGATTTGAGTATTGATCAGAACAGGTCTTGAATTGAGTTATATACTGATAGGGTATTTATATGATTGTCATTCTCAGATTTGGATATGGACAGATTGGAATACAAGACTTCGTCTTCATCAGACCGAGAAGAGAAAGGTATAATTCATGTGAATTCGGGAGATACGACTCGAATCAGACTTGGTTGGAGTTTCCCTAAATCACACACTAGATTTGCTATTGATATTTGATTATTATTATGTCTTGTTTATAGAGTTATATTCAAGCATTGAGATAGGAGAGTCATTAGCAGACTTGCTAAACTAGATGTTCGGTGGTATCGACGCTTCGGATCAGATTCACTCCGATTGTAGACATTCGATACAGACATGACCGAAGTCTAGGAATAAGACGTACAGTTACCCCGATTGGGAGGGTAGGTGACAGACAGTGACGTTTTATTCACACCGGGATCCCTAGAGTTAGAGTCGAGTCGAGTCAAGATATGAATTGAATTGAGTTGCATGCTTATTTTATTTTGATTCCAGAGATTATGGAATCCATTGTTACTGCATGCTTATTTTGATTTTGTTTCTTAGACTATGAAACCTATTGTTATGAGTTTTATGCATGATAATATGCTTTATGATTTATACTGTGTATATGCAAGTATACATGTTTTATACTGGGATTTATTCTCACCGGAGTATCCGGCTGTTGTCTTGTTTTGTATGTGTGCATGACAATAGATGATTAAGAAGATGATTAGCGTCCGGGACCCCACATACGGAGCCTTAGAAATAGGAACCGTACCTGGAACTGGATCAATCACAAACTCCACATCTCTGTCCGGTGGCAAACCGGGCACATCATCCTCAAATACATCAGAGAACTCTCTCACCACATCAATATCATCAATATTCAATTTCACAATTCCATCCATATCAACAATCGAAGCCAAAAACCAACCCATCACAACCTCTAAACAACAACTTCTTAGCCTCAAGGCACGAAATAAAAGGAAGAACCAGCGAAGTACCTGAACTGGCAAGCATACCTTCCTTATTACCATCATCTGCAAATTTTACCGTCTTGGCAACGCAATCAATCACTGCACGGTAAGTTGATAGCCAATCCATGCCAAGTACAATATCAAACGCAACCATCGGAATAACAATCAAATCAGCATAAACCACCCGCTCATCGATTTGAACAGAACATGAATACACAATAGACGTCGGGCACAACACATCTCCCGAAGGAAATACAACATTAAACTGAAGGGGAATAACAGAAGGAACTATACCCAAAGATCTCAAAAATAATTCAGACATAAAAGAATGAGCAGCTCCTGTATCTATCAATGTCGTAGCTACTCTGCCTGAAATTAAAATAGTACTAGAGATCAC
Organism: Primulina tabacum; assembly: GCF_025594145.1. Lineage (NCBI taxonomy): Eukaryota > Viridiplantae > Streptophyta > Magnoliopsida > Lamiales > Gesneriaceae > Primulina > Primulina tabacum. The sequence continues at coordinate 13,579,543 of NC_134556.1, read as the reverse complement.
AGAAGAAACAAGATTTATACCTTCCTTCGTCATGGTGAAGATGCGACCCTGCACCTTCTCTTTACCCGATCCTCTCGGACAATCCTTGGCAATATAGCCTGCAGTAACACATCGGTAACAAGTATAAGAACCAAACCTGCACTCACCTCTATGAGGCCTATTGCACTTGGGACACAATGGCTTCTCTGGATCAAATGGAATTGTTGGTACTTTAAAACTCGGTTCCATCTTGCCTTTCCCTTTGAATCTATCTTTTCCTCTTTGGCTTGAACCTTGACTTCTCTGAGCCATAGCCTGCTGCCTCGTCTGTCTCTCTCTAGCAATGTCTTTCTCATCTTGCTCGGCCAACAAAGCCTTGGCCACAATCTCTTTGAATGTCACAGCTTTCGACATGTTGATATCCCTCCGCATCTCTACTCGAAGGCCTCTAATGAAATGAGCACCTTTATCCTTGTCGTTGGAAGCAATATACGGGGCAAACAGACAGCCCTCCTCGAACTTCAGAATGTACTCACCAACATTCAAATCTCCTTGGCGAAGCTCTAAAAATTCAGTCACCTTCCTAGCTCGAAGTGCATCTGGAAAGTACTTGTCATAGAAGAGATCAGTGAACTCTTGCCACTTCATTGCCGGAACATCAACACCTACTTTGGTAGCATTCCACCATATACGTGCAGCTTTGACTAGCATTGTGACACCTCGACCCGTTTACAATAACAGTAGCAGCGGAATTTAAAATTTTCTTTCAAATGGAAGGAAGTTTCAAAATACATTTCTATAAAAATGTTTACATCAAAATCAATACATGATCATTTAAATGGTATACAAAAATACAAACTATCATTTCTATGATCATGCTCCGAAAAGCCATCAAAAGATTTTCCTTCCAACATGGTATGCATATGACTCCGGCCTCAATCAACGTCCCGGCCCGTCGCTCTTATCTGCATCACATGAAATAACTGAAATGAGTATAAAACTCAGCAAGTGGAACTCTTACATAACAATGTACATAGTATAATCTGTAAAACATGGCTTTGAAAACATAAAATACCATCAACTCTGAAACATGTATATCGTAGCAATAGCATAACAATGAGATGGTATTTCTCTTTACTATGGTGGATTGATATCAATAGTAACTCTGTCTGTGGTGCTCTTATCCCATCGATTTAAATCGACAACTCTGAGGGATATAAGCCTATGATCGTTGATCAACTAATTGCATGCAATCTCTGACTATGTATCTATCAATCCATAAATCAATTAAAATTCTCTCTTTGGCATTTAAACAAACACTTTGTAAACTCTTTTCTCTTGTATTCCCTTTTCAATAATTGAGACATAAAATGCCTCCAATATATATAACAAGTGTATCAATACATAAACATGAATCAAATGAAGGGAATAACACATTAAAACCATTGAAATACCATACATATATTATCATGTGAGCACAAAGGATGAAATTCCACTTACAAACCACAAGAACACCTTGAATCTATAATCTTGGTAGCAATCCTACAACAATAAACCATAATTTGCACTATCAATAACCCAATAACCCAACAACAATACCATAAAAGCAAAAGAATCAACACCATCACAAACCCATAACATCTCCAACACCAAAAACTAAGAAATAACCAAACCAAAAGCTTACCTTAGCTTCCTTGATCCCAAAATAATCTTGCTCTCAACACAAATAACTAACAAGAAGCTTGGATTAAAGAAAAGAAAGGAGAGAAATTGGAACCCTAGTCTCCAAAGAGAAGAAGAAACGAAAAGTGAGAAGGAAGAATGAGAAAAATGAGACCAACTCTTGCATTTAAACACTTAAAATCCGAAAACACGTTTTTAAAAATTGCTGGCCGCTCGGGCGGACATATTTTTCCGCTCGGGCGCGGAACTCTCGGCAAGAAATCCAAAATTTTCGAAGTAGGCTCGCCCGGGCGGACATTTATTCCCGCTCGGGCGCGCACTCTGCGCACTGCCACTCCAAAGATCGCTTCTGAAACGCCTCTTCCATTCATAATTTGGAAAAGTGATAAACTACAAAGTTGTAGCACTATATCTTGTCTTAAATCCCTCAAAATTTCATATCAATTGGACGTCTGAGTAAAACGTTATGCCCATTCTCCTAACATGTGTCACTGGAGGAACGTCGAAACACACGAAACACTTCGGGGCACTTTTGGCTTACCTTCCACAATGATTTGAACAAAACTCAAAATAAGAAAGTTACACCTCTGTCTTATCTTTCTAATGGAAAAGGCCTCACCTCATTAGGATTAATATACAATTTATCATGAATTTAATCGTAACGCCGCTACAAAAGCACTACACATCATCTATAACCAACCATACTATAAATCATAAATCGAAACTCTTAACATCCAAACTATACCTAAACTTGACCAAGTAGTCAATAAACTTATGAAAACTTAAATCATACCGTACACCAGGCTTGGCTATTACAATCTCCCTCCTCAGAAGAATTTCGTCCTCGAAATTGACGTCACTGCACGAACAACTCAGGATACTTCTCTCTCATCTCATCCTCCGGTTCCCACGTAGCCTCTTCAATCATATGATTCCTCCAAAGGACTTTAACGATGCCGATATCTTTGTTCCTCAAAACTTTAACTTTGCGGTCCAGTATCTGAACCGGAATCTCTTGGTACGTCAAATTCGGCGTCAAGTCCAATGGCTCGTGGCGAAGAACATGGGAAGGATTCGCAATATACTTCCTGAGCATCGATACGTGAAAAACATTGTGAACTCTGTCAAGATCTGGCGGTAGGGCTAATCTGTAAGCTCGATCACCAATTCTATCCAAGATCTCAAATGGACCAATAAATCTCGGACTCAACTTTCCCTTCTTGCCAAACCGCATCACACCCTTAAGAGGTGCTATCTTCAAAAACACATGGTCGCCAACCTCAAACTGCAACGGCCTACGACGTACATCCGCATAGCTCTTCTGTCTCGACTGCGCTGTCTTCATCCTCTCTCTAATAACAGCAACTACATCAGCAGTCTGTTGGACCAACTCTGGACCCAACATCTTCCTCTCACCAATCTCATCCCAATACAAGGGAGATCTACACTTCCTGCCATAAAGTTCTTCGTACGGTGCCATCCCAATCGTCGCCTGGTAACTGTTATTGTACGTGAACTCCACAAGAGGCAATTTAGAATCCCAGCTACCAGAATAATCAATAGTGCAAGCTCTGAGCATATCCTCTAGAATCTGAATAACTCTCTCTGATTGACCGTCGCTCTGAGGGTGATATGCTGTACTGAAAGCTAACCGTGAACCCATAGCTTTGTGCAAACTCTTCCAAAACTCTGAGGTAAATCTAGGGTCACGATCAGACACAATCGACACAGGGACACCGTGAAGTCTAACAATCTCTGCTATATAATCCTCGGCATACTGGTTCATGGAATACGTCGTCTTGACTGGGAGAAAATGCGCTGACTTGGTCAATCGATCTACAATAACCCAAATAGAAATAAAACCCTTCTGCGTCCTTGGAAGACCAGTCACGAAATCCATCGTAATATGCTCTCATTTCCACTGAGGAATCGGCAATGATAGCAATGTCCCAGCAGGTCTCTGGTGCTCAATCTTCACCTGCTGACAAGTTAGGCACTGAGAAATAAACATGGCAATATCTTTCTTCATACCTGGCCACCAGTAGAGTCTACGAAGATCCTGATACATCTTGGTGCTGCCTAGATTTATCGAATATGGTGCGGTATGTGCCTCTGTCAAGACGTCTCGTCGAATATCATCGCCAATAGGAACACAAATACGGCCTCTGAAAGTCACCAAACCATCTCCATTCACCCCAAACTCTGAGTTACCTTTCTCCTCTGCTCTAGCTCTCATCTCTGTCAACTGAACATCAACAGTCTGCTCTCTACGGATCCTGTCCGTCAATGTAGCCCGAATCACCAACGCTGAAAAGCGAGCAATGGTTCCAGGGACTACCAAAGAAATCTCCTCTCGTTGCAAGTCCAACAACAACGGCTTCTGAATCATCGAACTCAAGGAAGAACTCGATTTACGGCTCAAAGCATCAGCGACTACATTCGCCTTCCCCGGGTGATAACTGATCGTCACATCATAGTCTTTGACAAGCTCTAACCACCTCCTCTGTCGCATGTTGAGCTCTTTCTGGGAAAACAGATACTTCAAGCTCTTGTGGTCCGTGAAAATTTCACACTTTTTGCCATATAAGTAATGTCTCCAAATCTTCATGGCGAGAACCACAGCTGCTAGCTCCAAATCATGCGTCGGATAATTCTTCTCATAGTCTTTCAACTGGCGAGAAGCATAGGCAATGACCTTACCACGCTGCATCAACACTGCACCAAGACCCTTCTTCGATGCATCGGTGTACACAACAAAATCCTCTGAACCACTGGGCAATGAAAGAACAGGAGCTGTCGTCAACTTGTCCTTCAACTCTTGGAATGCACTCTGGCAATCATTGGACCACTCGAACTTCACAGTCTTCCTCGTCAGATTGGTTAACGGCAGGGCAATCTTAGAAAAATCTGAGATGAAACGACGATAATAACCTGCCAACCCAAGAAAACTGCGTACCTCAGAGACAGTGATAGGAATAGGCCACTTCTGAATCACCTCAACCTTTGCTGGATCAACAGCTATACCATCCTTCGAGACAACATGGCCTAAGAAAGAAATCTGCTACAACCAGAACTCACATTTCTTCAACTTAGCAAACAACCTCTTTTCTCTCAACAACTGAAGAACAACTCTGAGATGCTCTGCATGAAGCTCTCTGGTTTTGGAATAGATCAAGATATCGTCAATGAAGACAATGACGAAGCTATCCAAATACGGCTTGAACACACGGTTCATCAGATCCATGAAAACTGAAGGAGCATTGGTCAGACCAAAAGACATCACAAGAAACTCATAGTGACCATACCTGGTCCGGAACGCTGTCTTAGGGATATCAGGTTCCCTAACCTTCAACTGATAGTAGCCAGACCGAAGATCAATCTTCGAAAATACTGTAGCACCCTGAAGTTGGTCAAACAAATCATCTATCTGTGGCAACGGATACTTATTCTTGATAGTCACTTTGTTGAGCTCCCTATAGTCGATACACAGCCGCAACGACCCATCTTTCTTCTTGACAAACAGAACCGGAGCTCCCCAAGGCAAAGAACTCGGTCGAATAAAACCCTTGTCTAAAAGATCCTGCAACTGCGTTTTCAACTCCTTCATCTCGGTAGGAGCCATCCTATACGAGCCTTAGAAATAGGAACCGTACCTGGAGCTAGATCAATCACAAACTCAACATCCCTGTCCGGCGGCAAAGCCGGCACATCATCCTCAAACACATCAGCAAACTCCCTCACCACATCGATATCATCTATATTCAACTTAATCATTCTATCCACATCCACAATCGAAGCCAGAAACACATCACAACCTCTACACAACAACTTCTCAGCCTCAAGACAAGAAATAAAAGGAAGGACCAGCGAAGTACCTGCACTGGCGAGCATACCTTCCCTATTGCCATCATCTGCAAAAGTCACCGTCTTAGCAACGCAATCAATCACTGCACGATAGGTTGATAGCCAATCCATGCCAAGTATAACATCAAATGCAACCATCGGGATGACAATCAAATCAGCAAAAACCAAACGCCCATCAATTTGAACAGAGCACGCATACACAATCGATGTCGGGCACAACACATCTCCCGAAGGCAAAACAACATTGAACTGGAGGGAAAGAACAGAAGGAACTATACCCAAAGATCTCAAAAACAATTCAGACATAAAAGAATGAGTAGCACCTGTATCAATCAAAGTCGTAGCTACTCTGCCTGAAATTAAAATAGTACTAGAGATCACAGAAGAATCATGGTTTATACCTTCCTTGGTCATCGTAAAGATACGACCCTGCACCTTCTCTTGGCTAGCACCTCTTGGACAGTCTTTGGCAATGTGGCCTGCCGTGCCACAACGATAACAAGAATGAGTGCCAAATCTGCACTCTCCCCGATGATGTCTACCGCATTTGGGACACAATGGCTTCTCAGGATTAGATAGGACTGTCGGTGGTCTAGGACTCGGCTCCATTTTGCCTTTCCCCTTGAATCGATCCTTGCCTCGCTGACTCGAACTCTGACCCCTCTGAGCAATGGCCTGGTGCCTCGCTTGCCTCTCCCTGGCAATGTCTTTCTCGTCCTGCTCGGCCAACAAAGACTTAGACACAATCTCTTTGAAAGTCACAGCCTTGGACATGTTGATATCTCTCCTGATCTCAGCTCTAAGGCCTCGAATGAAATGAGCACCTTTATCTTTGTCATTTGAAGCAATATACGGAGCAAATAAAGAACCCTCCTCGAACTTGAGAATGTACTCATCAACGTTCATGCCTCCCTGTCGAAGCTCCAGAAACTCAGTCACCTTCCTAGCTCGAAGTGCGTCGGGAAAGTACTTGTCATAGAACAGGTCTGTGAACTCTTGCCACTTCAAAGTTGAAACATCGACACCAACCTTAGTGGCATTCCACCAGATACGTGCAGCCTTTATCAACATGAATACTGCACAGCTGATCCTGTCTTTATCCTCATACTGCAGATGGTCGAAGATTGCTTCAAGCGCCTTGACCCACTCGACAGCCACTAACGGATCAGTGCTACCTGCGAATTCTGGTGGATCCATTCTCTTGAAAGCAGAAAAGACGGCATCAGTGCCAACTGCCCGAGCTACTTGGCCTCTCACTTGATCTCTACCCTGCCCTGTTCCTTGCAATCGAAGCAGGTGCCGAATCTGCTCGCTATGGACTTTGGCCTGCTCTTTAAGCAACTTGCCGAACTCGTCGACAACTCTCGAGGAAGAACTATCCTCACCCTCTGACGCCTTACACTTAGGAGGCATACTCTACAATGTGCTCGCAAAAGACATATCAATAAATAACAATGAATAGATGCAAAAGAAAACATACCCGGACAGTTGAAAGTAGACGAAGTCATATGCATTGGTCCGAAGAACGGTGCTCTGATACCACTAACTGTGACACCTCGACCCGTTTACAATAACAGTAGCAGCGGAATTTAAAATTTTCTTTCAAATGGAAGGAAGTTTCAAAATACATTTCTATAAAAATGTTTACATCAAAATCAATACATGATCATTTAAATGGTATACAAAAATACAAACTATCATTCCTATGATCATGCTCCGAAAAGCCATCAAAAGATTTTCCTTCCAACATGGTATGCATATGACTCCGGCCTCAATCAACGTCCCGGCCCGTCGCTCTTATCTGCATCACATGAAATAACTGAAATGAGTATAAAACTCAGCAAGTGGAACTCTTACATAACAATGTACATAGTATAATCTGTAAAACATGGCTTTGAAAACATAAAATACCATCAACTCTGAAACATGTATATCGTAGGAATAGCATAACAATGAGATGGTATTTCTCTTTACTATGGTGGATTGATATCAATAGTAACTCTGTCTGTGGTGCTCTTATCCCATCGATATAAATCGACAACTCTGAGGGATATAAGCCTATGGTCGTTGATCAACTAATTGCATGCAATCTCTGACTATGTATCTATCAATCCATAAATCAATTTAAATTCTCTCTTTGGCATTTAAACAAACACTTTGTAAACTCTTTTCTCTTGTATTCCCTTTTCAATAATTGAGACATAAAATGCCTCCAATATATATAACAAGTGTATCAATACATAAACATGAATCAAATGAAGGAAATAACACATTAAAACCATTGAAATACCATACATATATTATCATGTGAGCACAAAGGATGAAATTCCACTTACAAACCACAAGAACACCTTGAATCTATAATCTTGGTAGCAATCCTACAACAATAAACCATAATTTGCACCATCAATAACCCAATAACACAACAACAATACCATAAAAGCCAAAGAATCAACACCATCACAAACCCATAACATCTCCAACACCAAAAACTAAGAAATAACCAAACCAAAAGCTTACCTTAGCTTCCTTGATCCCAAAATAATCTTGCTCTCAACACAAATAACTAACAAGAAGCTTGGATTAAAGAAAAGAAAGGAGAGAAATTGGAACCCTAGTCTCCCAAGAGAAGAAGAAACGAAAAGTGAGAAGGAAGAATGAGAAAAATGAGACCAACTCTTGCATTTAAACACTTAAAATCCGACAACACGTTTTTAAAAATCGCTGGCCGCTCGGGCGGACATATTTTTCCTGCTCGGGCGCGGAACTCTCGGCCAGAAATCCAAAATTTTCGAAGTAGGCTCGCCCGGGAGGACATTTATTCCCGCTCGGGCGCGCACTCTGCGCAGTGCCACTCCAAAGATTGCTTCTGAAACGCCTCTTCCATTCATAATTTGGAAAAGTGATAAACTACAAAGTTGTATCTCTATGTCTTGTCTTAAATCCCTCAAAATTTCAGATCAATTGGACGTCTGAGTAAAACGTTATGCCCATTCTCCTAACATGTGTCACTGGAGGAACGTCGAAACACACGAAACACTTCGGGGCACTTTTGGCTTACCTTCCACAATGATTTGAACAAAACTCAAAATAAGAAAGTTACACCTCTATGTCTTATCTTTCTAATGGAAAAGGCCTCACCTCATTAGGATCAATATACAATTTATCATGAATTTAATCGTAACGCCGCTACAAAAGCACTACACATCATCTATAACCAACCATACTATAAATCATAAATCAAAACTCTTAACATCCAAACTATACCTAAACTTGACCAAGTAGTCAATAAACTTATGAAAACTTAAATCGTACCGTACACCAGGCTTGGCTATTACAAGCATAAACACTGCACAACCAACTCTGTCCTTGTCTTCATAGTTGAGATGATCAAAGATCGCCTCAAGTGCTTTGATCCACTCTACAGCCACCAATGGATCAGTGCCTCCTGCAAACTCATGCGGATCCATTCTCTTGAAAGCAGTAAATACCCCATCGGTTCCAACTGTTTGAACCACTTGGTCTCTTCCTTGGCCTCTACCTTGACCTGTACCTTGCATACGGAGTAACTGTTGGATCTGCTCACTATGGACCTTGGCTTGCTCTTTCAATAACTTGCCGAACTCGTCGACAACTCTAGATGAAGAACTATCCTCACCCTCTGAAGCCTTTCTCTTAAGAGGCATAACTCCTACAATGTGCTCACATAATACATATCAACCAATAACAATGAATAGATGAACAAGAAGACATACCCGGACCGTTGAAAGTAGACGAAGTCATATGCATTGGTCCGAAGAACGGTGCTCTGATACAACTAAATGTGACACCTCTGACCGGTTTTAATAAAATAACAGCGGAATTTAAAATTTTCTTGAAGAAAGAAGGGTAAAAGTTCTTGACATAAAAATCTTTACAAACAAAGTAAATACATGATCAATGGAATGATAAAACCAAAATCCAAAATATCATTTTTATGATCATGTCCAAAATGCCATCAAAATATCTTCTTCCTTCCCTCTTTGGTATGCATATGACTCCAGCCCAAAATCAACGTCCCGGCCCGTCGCTCTTATCTGCATCACATGAAAGAACTGAAATGAATATAAAACTCAGCAAGTGGAACTCTTACATAACAATGGATACATAGCATACTCTGTAAAGCATGGCTTTGAAAACATTAAATACCATCAACTCTGAAACATGAATATTCTGAAACATGAATATCATAGCAATAATAACAATAACGATGGTATTTCTCTTTACTCTGGTTGGATTGATATCTAAATAGTATCTCTATCTCTGTACCTATATCCCATCGATATAAATCGATAACTTTGAGGGATATAAGCCTATGGTCGTTGATCAACTAATTGCATGCAATATCTGACTATGTATCTATCAATCCAATAAATCATTTAAACTCTCTCTTTGCATTAAATCAAACAATTGAAAACTCTTTTCTCTTGTATTCCCCTTTTAACATAGTCGAGACACCAAATGTCTCTAATATACAACAAGTGTATTAATACATAGCATGAACAAATGGTAGGGAATAACACATTAAAACCATTGAAACACCATACATATATTATCATGTGAGCACAAGAATGAAATTCCACTTACTACCAACAAGAACACCTTCAATCTAAACCCTTGGTTGAATTCCTACAACAATAAACCATATATAATACCATCAATATCTCAATAATCAAAAACCCATATCAATTAATCCATAAACCAACACCATCAACAAACCCATATCATCTCCAACACCAAAAACTAAGAATAAACTAGACCAAAAGCTTACCTTAGCTTCCTTGAACCCAAAACTATCTTGATCTCACTTCAATAATCCAACAAAATGCTTGAATCAAAGGAAAGAAATGAAAGGAAAAGGAACCCTAGCTTCCTTGCTCTGAAGAAACCGAGAGAATGGGAAAGAAACGAGAGAAAAGTGAAGTCTCCACCTATTTTATACCTTAAAACACCAAAAACACGACTTTACTGTTCACAGACCGCGGGTGCGCTAGCCCATGGACCGCGGGTGCGCTAGCCCATGGACCGCGGGTGCGCTATGCCTTCGGCAACTCATCCAAAAATTTGAAACAGTAGGCCGCGGGTGCGGTCATCTTTTAGAGTTGTCGACGAGTTCGGCAAGTTACAGTAGGCCGCGGGTGCGATCATCTTTTAGGCCGCGGGTGCGCTCTCCACTCTGCGCACAGCTTCTCCAAAGATCGCCTCCGAAACGCCTCTTCCCGTCATAATTTGGAAAAATGGTAAACTACAAAGTTGTAGCTCTATGTCTTTTCTTGAACCTCTCAAAATTTCAGATCATTTGGAGGTCTGAGAAAAAGTTATGCTAAATCTCCCAACATGTGTCACTGGAGGAACGTCGAAACACACGACACACTTCGGGCACTTTTGGCTTACCTTCCACAATGATTTGAACAAAACTCAAAATAAGAAAGTTACACCTCTATGTCTTATCTAACCACTCCAATTGCCCTCATACCAATTGGCTCAACATACGAATTATCATGAATTTAATCGTAATGACGCTACAATCAAGCTACAAAACTTCTATCATCAACAATACTATAAATCATAAATCGCCATCCGTAACATCAAAACTATACTTAAACTTACCCAAATAGCCAATAATCATACGAAATCTTAAACCATACCGTTCACCAGGCTTGGCTATTACATAATCGCTTAGAGGTGAATATCACAAAACCGTTACTTGTTTCAAAAGATCGGGACAACATAATCGTTTCTTGTTTGTTATTGAACTGAGGGTGCGATTTTCGATATTCGTGCTTGCTTTTCATTCGTACGAGGTTTCGTATCATTTGGTATCAGAGCTTCTGGTTCTGTTTGATTCAAGTAAGTTATCATTTTCAGATCTGTTTAAAAATTCGTCAGATCTGTATTATACTTTTGTTTCTATTGTCATATCTATCAAAAACAAAAACAAAAATTCGTTCTATTTCAGTTTTGTGTTATCCTTTGTTCTATTTTAAGATCGCGTTATTTCTATCATCCTTTGTTATTTGATATTCCAGAATTTTCGAAAAAAAAAAAAAATTTGTTCTGTGTTATTCTATCGTTCTTGTTTTTTGTGCAATCCAAGTGAGACAGTTGCAAGTGTTCACAAGTTGAATCTTGTTAGTTTGATAAAAAGAAAATATAAAGATTGAGCACACCTTTGAGAAAACTATCAAATTCGAGTGAAAAACATTTGAGTGCGAGTGTTATTTCTTTGGAATGATCGTGAGAATTTGGGTGAGGAAAATCTTTTATTTCTACTAACATTTTATTGCAGGTATAAAATCTGAAATTAAAATGGAGAGGGAAGTAGGAGAGAGTTCGAACCAGGGGTTGTCTAAGGTTCAAATGGAGGCGTTATTTGGGCATTTTAGTAGAATGATGAGGGCCGAGTTGGATCCTTTTTATGAGAGGTTGGATAGGCTTGAAGTTAGCACTAGTGAAAATAAATCTAAACCTAAAGGTTTGGGTACAGTCGAAGAAGAAGAGGATGATTATGAATTAGGAGTAGAAGAGGAGAGTTAAAACGAGAACTGGGGTAGGAGCGGAAGAGGTAGAGGATTTGGTAGGGGAAGAAGAGAAGCCTTACGGGGTAGGTACGATGATGTGAATAAGGAAGATAATAACATAGGTAGCATTAAGATGAAAATTCTGTCGTTCCATGGTAAGTCGGATCCAGAGGCTTATTTAGAATGGGAAAAGGGAGTTGAATTCGTGTTTGATTGTCACCAATATTCCGAACAAAAGAATGTTAGGTTGGTCGTGGTTGAATTTGTTGATTATGCACTTATTTGGTGGGATCAATTACTGACCACTAAGAGAAGATGCAATGAGAGGTGTATAGAAACTTGGGCTGAGATGAAGAGCGTAATGAGGAAGAGGTTTGTACCAAATCACTACTATAGAGAAATGTTTAAAAAGTTACAAACTTTGAGACATAGTGTGAAGAGTGTTGAGGACTACTATAAAGAGTTGGAAGTAGTCATGATTAGAGCAAACATAGATGAGGATAGTGAGGCTACTATGGCTCGTTTTTTGTGCGGTTTGAACAGGGAAATTCAAGACCAAGTGGAGCTTAGACATTACTTGGATCTAGATGAAATGGTGCAGATGGCGATAAAAGTGGAGCAACAACTCAAGAGGAGAGGAGTTGGCCGTACCACACAATATGGGAATACATCAACACCTTGGCGTTCAAACGTTGTTAAACGTGAAGAAAGCAAGGTAGTGGTCAAACCCAAAGTTAACATTAAACAGGAGGCGCCTAAGCAAGGAGTGCAAGGTAAACCTGAAACTACTATTAATCGTTCTAGAGATATTAAATGTTTTAGGTGTCAAGGAGTTGGCCATATTGCTAGCCAATGTCCCAATAAAAGAGTGATGGTGTTGAATAATTATGGGGAGTATGAATCTTATAGTGAGGGAGATGATGGAGAGGATGAAGATGAGATGCCTGCATTAGAGGATCCTGATGAGGGATATGAGGCAGTTGTGGGCGAAGCATTAGTGACTAGGCGTATAATGAGTACCCAAGTCAAGGAGAAAGAAACTAACCAAAGGGAAAACTTATTCCATACTAGGTGTTTTGTCAATGGCAAGGTTTGCAATCTTATTATAGATGGAGGAAGTTGTACCAATGTTTCTAGTTTTGAGATGGTTGAAAAATTGAGCTTGCCTACTTTCAAACATCCTCAACCATATCGGCTACAGTGGTTGAATGACTGTGCTGAAGTGAAAGTGAATAAACAAGTCTTGGTTGCGTTTTCGATTGGGAAGTATATTGATGAGGTGTTATGTGATGTGGTGCCAATGCATGCTTGTCATATTTTGTTAGGGAGACCATGGCAATATGATAGGCAAGTGACACATGATGGGTTTAAAAATAGATATTCTTTTGTACTCAAGAAAGAACCCATTGTTTTACTTCCTTTGTCCCCAATACAAATCATGGAAGACCAACGACAAAAGAAAAAAGAGATGAGGCCGAAAGAAAGAGTGATATGAAATAATTGTTGCACACACATGATACACTTGTGTTGATTCTTTACAAAGAGATTCTCTTTAACACAAGTGATATAGCCGGAAATCTTCCGAGCATTGTTGTTTCCCTTTTGCAGGAGTTTGATGATATATTTCCGGAGGAGCTACCTCAAGGAATACCACCATTGAGGGGAATTGAGCACCAAATTGATTTTGTGCCCGGAAGTGCATTGCCAAATCGTCCAGCTTATAGAAGCAATCCGGATGAGACTAAGGAGCTTCAGCGACAGGGGATACAAGTGGATGAGGACAAGGTAAGTGCTATTCGAGATTGGCCAATGCCTGCTAATGATAGTCAAGTTCGAAGTTTTATGGTCTTGCAAGCTTTTATAGGAGGTTTGTAAAAGATTTTAGCACACTGGCGGCACCGATGACGGCGGTGATTAAGGAGAACGTTTCATTCCATTGGGGCGAGGAGCAAGAGAAGTCTTTTAATATTATTAAACAAAAATTAATTAATGCGTCTTTACTTGTTTTGCCTGATTTTTCTAATACTTTTAAAATTGAATGTGATGCTTCAGGTGTAGGTATTGGAGGTGTTTTGATGCAAGGAGGATGACCAGTGGCGTACTTTAGTGAGAAATTCAATGGAGCAGCACTGAACTATCCAACGTATGACAAGGAGTTGTACGCGCTTGTGAGGACTTTTGAGATGTGGCAACACTACTTGAGGCCTAAGGAGTTTGTGATCCATACCGATCATGAGTCTCTAAAGTACCTTAGGGGACAACAGAAACTGAACAAGCGGCATACCAAGTGGGTGGCATTCATAGGAACATTTTCCTACATAATCAAATACAAACAAGGTAAGGATAATGTAGCGGGCGACGCACTATCACGGAGGTACGTACTAATTTCTACCTTGGATTCAAAAATCTTGGGATTTGAATATGTGAAAGAATTGTATGCGATGGATGAGGATTTTAAGGAAGTATTTGAAACATGTATGCATGATCCACATGATAAATTTTATTTGCATAATGGGTTTTTATTTAGAGAAGATAGATTGTGCATTCCTAAGTCATCAATTCGTGAATTACTTGTGAGGGAGGCACATGGTGGTGGTTTGATGGGGCACTTTGGTGTGGCTAAAACTTTGAGTTTTTTGCATGAGCATTTTTATTGGCCACATATGAAACATGATGTTGAACGTGTTTGTGAAAAATGCATTACTTGTAGACAAGCTAAGTCTATAACACAACCACATGGATTGTATACACCACTTCCTGTTCCTAGTGAACCTTGGATTGATATTTCTATGGATTTTGTTTTAGGTTTGCCAAGGACTAAGAAGGGGAGAGATTCAATATTTGTTGTTGTTGATAGATTCTCTAAAATGACACATTTTATTGCTTGTCATAAAACCGAAGATGAATCCAACATTGCAGATTTTTTCTTTAAGGAAATCGTTAGGTTGCATGGTATGCCTAGGACTATTGTATCTGACCGTGATGTTAAATTTTTGAGTTACTTTTGGAAAACTTTGTGGGCTAAGCTTGGCACTAAACTGTTGTTTTCTACTACATGTCATCCTCAAACGGATGGACAAACTGAAGGTTTTAATAGAACTCTAGGAACACTTTTGCGTGCTATACTCAAAAAGAACTTGAAAAATTGGGAAGAATGTTTGTCATTTGTGGAGTTTGCTTATAACAGTAGCGTGCATTCTACTACGAATTATTCACCATTTGAGATTGTTTATGGTTTTAATCCTTTAACTCCTTTGGATTTGATGTCTTTGCCTGTGAGTGAAAGGTTGAACATGGATGGCAAGAAGAAAGCTGAATTCGTTAGAAGTTTGCATGAGAAGGTCAAGAATAACATCGAGAAGAAGAATTTACTATATACGAAGCAAGCCAACAGGGGGAGGAAAAAGATGGTTTTTGAAAAGAGAGATTGGGTGTGGTTGCATTTAAGAAAGGAAAGATTTCTAGAAAAGCGACGTTCGAAACTCTTACCTAGGGGTGATGGACCATTTTCAAGTGCTTGAAAAGATCAACGACAATGCCTACAAATTAGACCTACCAGGTGAGTACAATGTCAGTTCTACTTTTAATGTTAGTGATCTTTCGTTGTTTGATGTAGGAGATGATCAAGATTTGAGGACAAATCCTTTTCAAGAAGGGGAGAATGATGCAAACGTGGTTGATCAAGCACCAAAGAAAGCATGGGAGTCGTTGGTATTGCCCGAAGGACCTATAACGAGGGGACGTAGCAAGAAGTTTAAAGAAGCACTTCAAGGACTCATGATGAACTACCAAGGAGGATCTACAAATTGGATGACTAAATTAGAAGAGGTTGGGAATCATGGGAATAATATTGGAGGTCTTTAGAATGTTATTCAAGTGCAATTGCCGAAGGTCCAGTGCACCCGCGCTAAAGCAGGGACCGAACCCGCGGTCCATGATAATCAAATTTAAGAAAATTTCCCGAAGCTGCACCGCACCCGCGGTCAAATCATTAGCGCACCCGCGGTCTATTGCCGAAGCTACACCGCACCCGCGGTCAAACAAGCACCGCACCCGCAGTCTTTTGGCGCACTTCCGTGTCAAAGTTGCTAGTTATCTTATTTAAGCCTTTTCACACAACTTTTCTTATTTTTATTGTTTATATAATGTATTGTAAGGGGGATGAACGAAATCATTGCAGATTGACATCAAATTATTGGAGATTTCTCTCAATTTGCAAGGCTTGTGCTTTGTGTTTATCAAAATCAAACTTATCAAAGATTGCATCTTTATGGCGTTTGTCGATTGTTCTTCGCACGGATTGTCAAAACAAGTTCTTTGAAGGTTCGTTTCAAATTCAATTGTTTTATCGTTGATATTTGTTGCTAAGTTATAATCGCTTAGAGGTGAATATCACAAAACCGTTACTTGTTTCAAAAGATCGGGACAACATAATCGTTCCTTGTTTGTTATTGAATTGAGGGTGTGATTTCTATATTCGTGGTTGCCTTTCATTCGTACGAGGATTCGTATCAGATTCATTTTCAAATAATACACATTACCAAATCAACTCAGATATTCAGGTAACATGTATCTTCCAAAACTGTAAAACATACTGCAATATTAACATATACAATGTAATTCAACATTATAATAAATTACATGCTAGCAATCACATGCAAGGAAAGAAAACACATTCTATCCCGCTCACTAGCTTCTATCTAAGTCTCAAGAACCTACAGTTCTAGAACCTATTGTTCTGGAACCTAAAGCTCTGATACCACCTGATGTGGCGACCCGGACGCTAATTAATGTTTTTAATCGTTCTTATAATTAATCAATCAATTAAAATAAACAGGGTCTAAATTTTTTTTAAAAAAAATACAAAGCGGAAACGTTATGTAAATCAATCTGAATTACATATTAAATATAAACATACAAGTCCTGTATTGTCTACAATAATCCAACTAGGTTCAACTACATATCAGTGCTGTCTCCTAATTTATTTCTGAGCCCGGATCTCCACGCTATCTAGTCCAGCCTCGTTCTCTTCTTGACCCTGATCATGTCCCACCTGTTGTTATGCACACATAAAAACAAGACAACAGCCGGATAACTCCGGTGAGAATTACATTCCCAGTATAAATCATGTATACATGCAATCATATAAACAATATAAAAGCATATAACAGATATTCATAACATGTATCAAAATCAGAACATGAATCAAATATTCGTAGCATGTATCATAATCTGAAACATGAATTAATATCAACAATAACCCTTACTCTAAACATGTACCATAATCAGGAACATAAATCAACATCAATCAATGAATCAATATCCGTAACTCTTAAACTCAGACTAGAATCATTCCTAGTCTAGGGATCCCGATTCCCAGACGTTGGCATTCCATATCAATCACCAGTAATAGAAGAAACTCCAATTCTATCCACATTGATATGGTATCGATTACCAGCAATAGAAGAAACTCCAATTCTATCCACATCGTTTGCCAATCGTCCAGTGCCCTATACGTGATAGACATTGGCACTTTCGCCAATTTACTATCTTGTGACATCGTGCAATGTGCCCGTGGCGATCCCGCCACTATCAGGTACTTCTGTCACAAGATCACTCGACTAATACCTGCTTTCTATACATTCATAGAACAAGCATATCCAGTCAAATCAATGAACATAATAATAAGAAGTATGTGATTTAGGGAAACTCAATTATATCATACTATACTCGAGTCGATCTCCCGATACCACATTGATTTATACCTTTTTATTCTCGGTCTGACGAAGACGAAGTCTCAAACTCAACTCTGTCGATCTTCAGTCTGACTCTGTCGAAGCTTTGGACTCACTGTCTGTCGATATCAATCTGGCAATAACTATATCGAATATACTGTATCAATGTATTACTCAATTCAATACCTAATCTGATCGATATCACGACACCATAATACAATCTCAATCAATACTGAATCTGATCAATATCAATTCACTGATGTTTCGACGGCATGATAATACAACCTCGATAACTCCGTCAATTTCGACATCACAGATATAGTAATACGGCTCATAATCAATATCAGATAAAATCAGACCCTAATCGAATTCGGTTTCAATGGCATAACGGTACCATATAAATATACCACGCAATATAAATCAACAGATATCAATTCCTGTAACTCATAATTGATAATAATACAAATCTGATATCAAATCTCAATCAAATCGACTCCGAAAATCATAACAAATCATACACAGTCTGTTCTTCAATCTGACTTCAAATATACGATGTCCACTGTATTAGAAACACCATATATGATTTCCTGGAATTCAATTCTGAAAATATCATAATTTCAAATCATATCTAAACGTAACAACACTTACATCCAGTTGTAGCTGTCGTCGCTAGGAACCCAGTACTGAAGTCGGATTCAAAATCTGATGGACGGATTGAAATAAAAAGGCGTAAGGATTTCAGAAGCTTTCCCAATTTCCTTTTCTTCGTTTCTTCTGAATTCTGAACGAATTCATAATATATACATATATATACATCTTCGCGCATTTGAAGACCAATTGGCTTATTTTCCTTCTGCATGTCGCGCGCATATGCGCGCCTAAGCCCAGCGCATATTCGCCGGAAGCTCTATCCGAAAATCAGCTATTGGACTGCTCGCGCATATGCGCGCACATAAGTCGTGCATATGCGCGACTTCACCCCGCGCATGTGCGCCCAACTCTCGGCCTACCTCGCGCATGTGCGCTGCTCACGTCGCGCATGTGCGCGCAATGTTCTGTTATAGCTCCTTGGCTACTGGACACCTCGCGCATATGTGAGCCCTCACGCCGCGCATATGCGCGGGGTCTTCTGCCCGAATCGCGCATGTGTTCGCACTAGGTCACGCATATGCGCGAATAGCACCTCCCTCGCACATATTTTTGTGACTTTCCCGGCCTAATCCATTCCATCTATATTTACCTCAATTAATCACTAACTTATTTCAGATTAGCTTCAGATTACAGTAATAAAATCTCGGGCATTACATCCGTTATAGGTCCTTCAGGCAACTCCAACGACTCCCATGCTTTCTTTGGTGCTTGATCAACCACGTTTGCATCATTCTTCCCTTCTTGAAAAGGATTTGTCCTCAAATCTTGATCATCTCCTACATCAAACAACAAAAGATCACTTACATTAAAAGTAGAACTGACATTGTACTCACCTGGTAGGTCTAATGTAAGGCCCGAGATAATAAAGATGATATTATTTTAATCCGAGAGTATGTAATTGGAAACTTTTGGAGTGTTGGATTATATTCCAAGATGTTTACAATTGTTTAGGATTGAAATGGAATTATTTAGGATTGAATTGAATTAAAAAGATTGAGCGGGGGCCAATTTGCAATTAGTGAAAAATTGAGGGACTAAAGTGTAATTAATTATTTTTCATGGGACACTTGGCTTGATTCACCTCTTGACGTGGCATTCCCTTCCAAATTTCGTTTTGCATGGATGCCTAGCTTGGAAGGGTAAAGACGTGAGCTTCCATGTTTTCCTTCAAGGATTTTGATCTTCAAAATTTCGTATCTCAAGATCCAACCATCAAGTTGTCAATCCTAGTATAGATTCTCGCTCCTTGCCTCAAGAGCTTCAAAAGGAGGTAATTTTTATACATTTCCAACAAGTTTCGAAAATAATATGTTGGGGAATTATGGATTTTATTGGTGCAATGTGTTCTTTGAGTAGATAGAGATCATAACACCGTAAACGGATCGTTGATCGGATGCCGTATATAATTTTTGTAAAAATTCAGATTGTGGGCCGAAACTTGGAGGTGTGGATTTATTATGTTTTGGGCTTGGTATTGTTGGGAATTATGAGTTGTTGTTATTAATTGATTGGTATTAGATTTATCTGGATACTGAAATTGCACCGTTATGCCGCCGAATTTGATATAGAATGAGTTTTAATCAATGTCATGACTTGAATGGAATTTGATATTGATAGTGTGGAGTTCGAAATTGTGCATTCCAGGATATTGATCAGATTCAGTATTGATTGAGATTGTATTATTATGTCGTTGACAGTAATCAGATTTTGTATTGATTTGAGTATTGATCAGAACAGATTCTGAACTGAGATATATACTGATATTGTATCTATGTGATTGTCATTTCCAGACTGGGTATGGACAGATTGGAATACAAGACTTCGTCTTCATCAGACCGAGAAGAGAAATGTATAAATCGATGTTAACTGGGAGATCGACTTGAGTTAGATTCTACTCAAGTTTCCATAAACCACATACTTGTATGGTATTGTTTTTATACCTTTGTGTTTTAATGATTATGTTTATTCTATTGAATTAGAAGTAGAAAGCAGAGAACTATTAAGTGAGAGTCACTGACAGAGGGGTTAGATTTTGACAGTATAGTCACTGACCCATTGCACCTTGTCAGACTAGGCTTAGTCTTGGTAGATACGTCAAGGCACTGGACGTTTGGTGTATCGATGTGCTTAAGATACAAATATTGTTCTTATTGTAGATTATTCGATACAGCTAGACCAAAGTCCAGAAATAAGAACGTACCGCCACTGCGACTAGTGGTAGTAGGTGGGAGACTTGTTACGTTCTTATTCACCGGGATCCCTAGACTTGATTAGAATGAGAAATGAGTCGAGTCTTAGATATTGAGACTAGAATTTGATTTACAGATCCGTATTGATTTATGTGTCGTAGATTACGATTCATGTTTTATTTACAGACTGGTATTGATACATGTTGTTTGATTATGCTACATGTGATAAGATATAATTCATGATTTTATGTTAATTCAGTTAACTGCATGTATACATTATTTATACTGGGATTTATTCTCACCGGAGTATCCGGCTGTTGTCTTGTTTGTATGTTTGCATGACAACAGGTGGGACAGGATCAGGGTCAAGAGGATGATGAGAGATCGAGATTAGAGTGGTGATTTCGGAATTGGATGTAGACTTGGTTTAATACTGGAAATTAGTAGTTGAACCTTAGACTAGTTTGAATAATTGTTGTACTGTAAGACTCGAGATTTATTAGTCTTCATTGATGTGATATTCGGAAGATATGAGTATGCATGACACGTAATGAGAAGCACTAAATGAGATTATGAAGTGTTGCATAAAGTCTAGACCGCACCCGCGCTATGAACAAGACCGCACCCACGGTCGATGGACAGAGAGTTGGAGATTAATAACGGAAGTGACACCGCACCTGCGGTGCTAGATAGACCGCACCCGCGGTTTTGCTACAGTGAGGTCAGCGCACCCGCGGTCGAAGCTTTCGAAAAAGTTGATGTATATCCTTACACTGAGCGCACCCGCGGTTACTGAATGAGCGCACCCGCGGTGCGACGTGCAACATGAAAAATAAGCCACGTTTCCTGGTGTTGCATGCAGTATATATATAAGAATTGAACGCTTTTTCTTATCAAAATTCAGAAAAAGGGTCAAAGCTTTTGAGAGAAAAACCTTACGCCTTTGTAGATTTGTAATTGTGAAAGATCAGCCCGTTAGAATTGTAATCCGATTTCAGTACTGTGTTCCTATCGACGCAGGCTACAACTGGACGTAAGTTTTGTTACGTTTAGACATGATTTGAATTTATGATATTGTCAGAATTGAATATGAATCAGATATGATGTTTCTGCTACAGTAGACATTGTATAATTGAAGTCAGATTTAAGAATAGACTGTTTATACAATTGTTATGATTTTCGAAAGATATTGATTGGGATTTGATATCAGAGTTGTGTTGTTAATGATCTTAAGTGTACAGATATTGAGATTATGAATTGTACTGATACTGAGTATGAATTCTGATATTATATCTGTGATGTTGAGATTGATGGGGATATCGAAACTGTATTGTTATGCCGTCGAAACATCAGTTAATTTAGAGTGATCAGATTCCGTAATGATTTCGATGATATCGTTGATATGAATTAGATTGTAACTTGTTCAGATATGGATCAGATTATATACCGATTTGAGTATTGATCAGAACAGGTCTTGAATTGAATTATATACTGATATTGTATTTATACGATTGTCATTGCCAGACTAGTTATGGACATATTGGAATACAAGACTTCGTCTTCGTCAGACCGAGAAGAGAAAGGTATAATTCATGTTTTGTTTTGGGGAAGACACAACTCAAATGAGATTCAATTTGAGTTGCCCAAAAAAATCACATACTAGGGTTGTTGTTCACCTTTTGGTATAATTGATTTGTTTATAGAATTATATTTAAATCTCTTGATATGACGATGCCTTGTTTATAGATTTATATTCAAGCATTTGACCTAGGAGAGTCTTTGGCAGACTTGCCAAACTAGACGTTCGGTGGTATCGACGCTTCGGATCAGATTCAATCCGATTGTAGACATTCGATACAGACAGAACCGAAGTCTAGGAATAAGACGTACAGTTACCCCGATTGGGAGGGTAGGTGACAGACAGTGACGTCTTATTCACACCGGGATCCCTAGAGTTAGAGTCGAGTGGAGTCAAGATATGAATTGAATTGAGTTGCATGCTTATTTGATTTTGATTTCAGAGATTAGGGAATCCATTGTTACTGCATGCTTATTTTGATTGGGTTTCCTAGACTATGAAACCTATTGTTATGAATTTTATGCATGATAATATGCTTTATGATTTATATTGTGTATATGCATGTATACATGTTTTATACTGGGATTTATTCTCACCGGAGTATCCGGCTGTTGTCTTGTTTTGTATGTGTGCATGACAACAGGTGGGACAGGATCGGGGTCAAGAAGATGATGAGAGAAGATGAGTTAGAGTGGTGATTCCGGACTTATTGTCGAATTGGTTTAATACTTGAAATTTAGTAGTTGAACCTTAGACTAGTTTGAATAATTGTTGTACATTATTGTACTTTTATACTGAGATGTATAATAGATTGATTCCATTACCTTCCGCATTTTAAAGAAAAATTTTTAGACCCTGTTTATCTTAATTGATAATTAAATCCCAAAGATGATTAAGAAGATGATTAGAGTCCGGGTCCCCACATGTACATTATTGTACTTTTATACTGAGATGTATATTAGTTAAATTCCATTATGTTCCGCACTTATATTTTAAAAAGAAAAATTTTTAGACCCTGTTTATCTTAATTGATAATTAAATCTCAAAGATGATTAAGAAGATGAATAGCGTCCGGGTCCCCACATCTAATTTGTAGGCATTGTCGTTGATCTTTTCAAGCACTTGAAATGGTCCATCACCCCTAGGTAGAGTTTCGAACGTCGCTTTTTTGGAAATCTTTCCTTTCTTAAGTGCAACCACACCCAATCTTCCTTTTCAAAAACCATCTTTTTCCTCCCCTTGTTGGCTTGCTTCGTATATTGTAAATTCTTCTTCTCGATGTTATTCTTGACCTTCTCATGCAAACTTCTAACGAATTTAGCTTTCTTCTTGCCATCCATGTTCAACCTTTCACTCACAGGCAAAGACATCAAATCCAAAGGAGTTAAAGGATTAAAACCATAAACAATCTCAAATGGTGAATAATTCGTAGTATAATGCACGCTACGGTTATAAGCAAACTCAACAAATGACAAACATTCTTCCCAATTTTTCAAGTTCCTTTTGAGTATAACACGCAAAAGTGTACCTAGAGTTCTATTAACAACTTCAGTTTGTCTATCCGTTTGAGGATGACATGTAGTAGAAAACAACAGTTTTGTGCCAAGTTTAGCCCACAAAGTTTTTCAAAAGTAACTCAAAAATTTAGCATATAAATGTTCATCCCTAAGTGTGATCAGTACAAATCTCAAATGCTCAACATGCTCTTCTAAATCTTTGCTATACACAAGAATATCATCAAAATAAACCACAACAAATTTTCCTATGTAAGCACGCAAAACATGATTCTTCAACCTCATAAAGGTACTAGGAGCATTAGTTAAGCCAAAAGGCATGACCATCCATTCATATAACCCATATTTGGTTTTATATGCCGTTTTCCACTCATCACCTTCCCTCATTCTAATTTGGTAATAATCACTTTTTAAATCAATCTTACTAAAAATAAATGCACCATGCAACTCATATAACATATCATCTAGTCTAGGTATGGGATGCCTATACTTGATGGTTATATTATTGATGGCCCTACAATCTACACACATTCGCCATGATCCATCTTTCTTAGGAACTAATAAAACAGGTACAGCACAGGGAGACATGGACTCACGCAAAAAACCCCTATCTAACAATTCACTTACCTGTCGCTGAAGCTCCTTAGTCTCATCCGGATTGCTTCTATAAGCTGGACGATTTGGAAATGCACTTCCGGGCACAAAATCAATTTGGTGCTCAATCCCCCTCAATGGTGATATTCCTTGAGGTAGCTCCTCCGGAAATATATCATCAAACTCCTGCAAAAGGGAAACAACAATGCTCGGAAGATTTCCGGCTATATCACTTGTGTTAAAGAGAATCTCTTTGTAAAGAATCAACACAAGTGTATCATGTGTGTGCAACAATAGTTTCATATCACTCTTTTGGGCCATATATGTTTTCTTTAAGACCTCTTTCCTCTCATTTTCTTTTCCCTCTTTTTTTATCTCTATGGTCATCCCATCATTTTTTTTTATCACTTATTTTTTTGACCATATCTTTTTCTTGTTTGTTTAAGGCCACCTCACTTTTCTTTTCACTCTTTCTTTCGGCCTCATCTCTTTTTTTCTTTTGTCGTTGGTCTTCCCTGATTTGTTTTGGGGACAAAGGAAGTAAAACAATGGGTTCTTTCTTGAGTACAAAAGAATATCTATTTTTAAACACATCATGTGTCACTTGCCTATCATATTGCCATGGTCTCCCTAACAAAATATGACAAGCATGCATTGGCACCACATCACATAACACCTCATCAATATACTTCCCAATCGAAAACGCAACCAAGACTTGTTTGTTCACTTTCACTTTAGCACAGTCATTCAACCACTGTAGTCGATATGGTTGAGGATGTTTCAAAGTAGGCAAGCTTAATTTTTCAACCATCTCAAAACTAGCAACATTGGTACAACTTCCTCCATCTATAATAAGATTGCAAACCTTGCCATTGACAAAACACCTAGTATGGAATAAGTTTTCCCTTTGGTTAGTTTCTTCTTCCTTGACTTGGGTACTCATTATACGCCTAGTCACTAATGCTTCGCCCACAACTGCCTCATATCCCTCATCAGGATCTTCTAATTCAGGCATCTCATCTTCATCCTCTCCATCATCTCCCTCACTATGAGATTCATACTCCCCATAATTATTCAACACCATCACCCTTTTATTGGGACATTGGCTAGCAATATGACCAACTTCTTGACACCTAAAACATTTAATATCTCTAGAACGATTAATAGGAGTTTCAGGTTTACCTTGCACTCCCTGCTTAGGCGCCTCCTGTTTAATGTCAACTTTGGGTTTGACCACTACCTTGCTTTCTTCACGTTTAACAACGTTGGAACGCCAAGATGTTGATGTTTTCCCATATTGTGTGGTACGGCCAACTCCTCTCCTCTTGAGCTGTTGCTCCACTTTTATCGCCATCTGCACCATTTCATCTAGATCCAAGTAATGTCTAAGCTCCACTTGGTCTTGAATTTCCCTGTTCAAACCACACAGAAAACGAGCCATAGTAGCCTCACTATCCTCATCTATATTTGTTCTAATCATGACTACTTCCAATTCTTTATAGTAGTCCTCAACACTCTTCACACCCTGTCTCAAAGTTTGTAACTTCTTAAACATTTCTCTATAATAGTGATTTGGTATAAACCTCTTCCTCATTACGCTCTTCATCTCAGCCCAAGTTTCTATAGGCCTCTCATTGCATCTTCTCTTAGTGGTTACTAATTGATCCCACCAAATAAATGCATAATCAACAAACTCAACCACGGCCAACCTAACCTTTTTGAGTTCAGAATAATGGTGACAATCAAACACAAATTCAACTCGCTTTTCCCATTCTACCTCTTCCGCTCCTACCCCAGTTCTCGTTTTGACTCTCCTCTTCTACTCCTAATTCATAATCATCCTCTTCTTCTTCGACTGTACCCAAACCTTTAGGTTTAGATTTATTTTCACTAGTGCTAACTTCAAGCCTATCCAACCTCTCATATAAAGGATCCAACTCGGCCCTCATCATTCTACTAAAATAACCAAATAATGCCTCCATTTGAACCTTAGACAACCCCTGGTTCGAACTTTCTCCTACTTCCCTCTCCATTTTACTTTCAGATTTTGTACCTGCAAGAAAATGTTAGTAGAAATAAAAGATGTTCCTCACCCAAATTCTAACAATCACTCCAAAGAAATAACACTCGCACTCAAATATTTTCACTCGAATTTGATAGTTCTCTCAAAGATGTGATCAATCTTTATATTTGTATACCAAACTATCAAGATTCAACTCGCGACACTTGCAACTGTCTCACTTGGATTGCACAAAGCCAAGAACACTAGAATAACACAGATTTGAAAACAGAACAAAGGATTACACAGATCTGAAAACAGAAACGAAGGAATAACACAGATCTGATAACAGAATGAAAATTATATTTTTTTTCTTATATATATATATATATTATATATAGAAATATTTGACAAAAGAAACGAAAGGATACCACAGATCTGATAACAGAACAAAATTTTAGACAGATCTGAAAATTAAGAACAAGATACTTACTTGAATTCAATTAGCCAAAGCTCTGATACCAAATGATACGAAACCTCGTACGAGGTTTCATATCAGAATCTGATCAAAATCAATCTACTGATGTCTCGACGGCATAACAATACGGTCTTGAT
This sequence comes from Primulina tabacum, assembly GCF_025594145.1. Classification (NCBI taxonomy): domain Eukaryota; kingdom Viridiplantae; phylum Streptophyta; class Magnoliopsida; order Lamiales; family Gesneriaceae; genus Primulina; species Primulina tabacum. The sequence continues at coordinate 13,552,581 of NC_134556.1, read as the reverse complement.
AGCCCCGTCAATCTCAACATCACAGATATAATCATACAACTCATAATCGCTATCAATATGAATCATAATCTCAATTCTGTACAGTCTCGCAATACCGGCAATACAATATCAGTATATTCAAATCAACAACTCATCTGATCCAAATCTGAATAATATCAATATACCCAGCGATACAGTATAAATCAGATATCAATTCCAACACCTCATAATCGATAACAACATAATTTTGATATCAAATCGGTATAACCACAATTGAATCAACTCTGAAAATTCATAACAATTGCATAAAGAGTCTGTTCTTTAATTCGGTTTCGATTATACAATGTCTATTGTCTCGAGAACAACATATCTGAGTCATATTCGATTCTGGCAATACCATAATTCCAAATCATATCAAAACTTAAGAAAACTTACGTCCAGTTGTAGCTCGTGTCGAGAGGATCTCAGAACTATGTCTGGATTGAAAATCGGATAGACGGATTTGCCAAAATTAAATTTCTCAAGTACAAAGAAGCTTGAGGATTCTCTCTGAACTTTGGATCGATTTCTGCTGTAATGGCCGAAGGAATGAAGTAATATATATATCACATGCATGCTAGGACAAGTGGCCCATTTCTTTCTCGCGCACGTCGCACCACGGGTGCGCTCACCTTTGGACCGCGGGTGCGCTGCACGTATTGGATCACCTTCAAAAATTCAAAAGGAACGATCGCGGGTGCGCTGACTCTTGCACCGCGGGTGCGGTCCTGTCTTGGTACATCCACCGCGGGTGCGGTCCTGTTCTTACCATGGGTGCGCTGCCTCTACTGTACCAACACCAAAATTTCAGAATGACAACCGCGGGTGCGGTAAGGTTCCTGTGGCGCGGGTGCGGTGTCTTGTTGTCACTAAACTCAAATTGCAACGTCGCTTCTCCATGTCTGTTCTTTCATTCCCTTTTTCATAACACATAATAATCTCAAAAGTATCAACTAAAATCTCGGGCATTACAAACAAATACAAATCTTTCACATGCTCAAACCCCAAAATTTTCGACTCCAAGGTAGAGATTAGTACGTACCTCCGTTGTAACGCCCTCGACTGATTTCATAAAATAACAGCGGAAATTGAAATAATTTACTTAGAGGAAAAAGAAGGATTTAAAAATTCTCTTGACATGCATACATTTTCAAAATATATACAATCAAAAGTATATACATGATCAATAAAGTGTTGTATCAAAATACAAAATATCATTTTTGATCATGTCAAAATGTTAACAAAATATCTTTCTTCCTTCCATCTCTTGTATGCATATGACCTCGGCTCCAATCAACGTCCCGGCTTGTCACTCTTATCTACATAACATGAATAACTGAAATGAGTATAAAACTTAGCAAGTGAAACTCTTACATAAAAATGTATACATATCATACTCTGTAAAACATGACTTTGAAATCATTAAATACCATCTAGCTCTTAAAACATGAATAACATAGTATAACATGACAATAACGATGGTATTTCTCTTTTCTCTGGTGGATTGATATCTAAACAGTATCTTTGTCTATGTACCTATATCCCATCGATGTAAATCGATTACTCTGTTGGGATATAAGTCAACGGTCGTTGATCAACTAATTGCATGCAATCTCTGACTATCTATTTATCAATCCAATAAATCATTTGGACTCTCTCTTGGACATTAAAACAAACACTTTGAATTCTCTTTTCATTTGCATTCCCTTTTATATAATTGAGACATAGAAAAGCCTCTAATACACAACAAAGTGTATCCATACATAAAATGAATCAAGTGGAAGGGAATAGCATATTAAAACCATTGAAATACAATACATATACTTCATGTGAGCACAAGAAATGAATTCCACTTGCAACCAATGGGAAGCTTGATTCTAATCTCTTGGTACAAATCCTACAACAATAAACCATGTATTGAACCATCAAAAACTTAAAAATCAAATAAACATACCATAAAACCCATACAATCAACACAATCACACATTCCATGATTTCCCCCACACCATAATCCAAGAATAACTTAAACCACAAGATTACCTTAGCTCCTTGAACCCAAAATGATCTTGTTCCCACTTCAATAACCCAATTAGAAGCTTGAATCAAAGAAATAAAAGAAAGAAATGAGAACCCTAGCTCTCCCTTGAGCTGAAGAACCGAGAAGAAGGGAAAAGAATGAGAGAAATGAGCCAAACCCTTGCATTATATCACTTAAACTCCAAAACACGACTTTACTGTTCACGCACGGCAGGTGCGCTAGCCTTCTTACCGCGGGTGCACTACATAACTGAACCACATCCGAAAATCCAAAGGCAACGACCGCGGGTGCGCTGCTTTCTTAGCGCGGGTGCGATGGCCCTTCTGTCCAAACACCGCGGATGTGGTAGCTTTCCTGGTGCGGGTGCAGTCTCCTCTGTAGCAAACAAATATCCTTTGCAACTAAAAATCGAATCGCAACGTCGCTTCTCCTCATATTTTGGCAACACTCTCAATATGAAAGTTGCACCTCAATGTCTTATCTAACTACTCCGATTGGCCTCATACCAATTGGCTCAACATACGAATTATAATGAATTAAATCGTAACGACGCTACAATATTACTACACATCATCTAAAATCAACAATACTCTAAATCACAAATCGAAATTCTTAACATCAAAACTATACTTAAACGCGACCAAATAGTCCATAAACATAAGAAATCTTACACCAAGCTTGGATATTACAATCTCCCCTACTTAAAGAAATTTTGTCCCCGAAATTGACATCACTGCGCAAACAACTCAGGATACTTTCCTTTCATCTCATCCTCTGGTTCCCACGTGGCTTCTTCAATCAATTGATTCCTCCAAAGGACTTTTGATGCGATCCCGCCCACGAGATCTTTGATTTGTCCCGATCTTTGAAACAAGTAATTGATAGGTGTGATAATCGCCTCTAGATCACGCGGTCTAGCAACAATTAATCAACGATAGAAACAATCTCGTTCAAGAGAATCTCCAAAGAACCCGTCCTTGGCAACCCTCGCAATATTCGATTGACAAACGCCACAAAAGATGAATCTTTTGATAAGTTTTGCGAAGGACCTAAAACTCCTTTCTTGAAAATTTGCGGAAAAATAAAAATTTTCTTTTTTAAAAGAACTCAAATGGCCTCGTTCATAAAAATCACTGGTGAATCAAGTTCCATATTTCAAAGTATTGCAGCGGAAGAAAATTAAAGTTTTCCCAAAATCACAATTTAAAAATATCCATCAACTGATAAAAATTGTTTGCGAAGAAACGTAACAACTGCTGCACTGAGGTCCTCGGGTGCCACTACTGCCGACCCAAGCTGGCTCACTGGTCCCCACCCTCGGCCCTGGCCTCATCAGTACCTACAACAATCAAGTCTAGTGAGCCTAAAGACTCAGCATGCATATATCGCAGGTAACGAGTAAAAATCTGAATTAAAAATATGCATGAGTTAACATATCCTGTCCTGAGGCATACTGAAAGTAATCTGTACTGAGCAATTATAATACGTGCATAACTGAACTGGAAATCACTATAAAAATATTTGCTCCTTGGAGCCTGTACTGAAATATCTGGTAAAATTTTCTGTTGAGATTATGTTTTACGCCTGTGGCCACTGCACTAAGCTGAACTGATCGGTAACTGGCTACCGGGGAGGCTGAAACTGAACTGAGCTGGCCGGTCACTGGCGACCGGGTGGTACCATACTGAACTGATCGGTCAATGGCGACCGTATAAAATAACACTCCCACATAGTGAATGAACCACAAGTCATATCGCATAAATCTCAAAAATAATCATTTTCTGTTTAATGCACGTAAAATAATTAACTGGCGTAATGAAAATTCCTGTAATTTTACCAACTGGATTGGATTGGATCGTTCTCAGGCTCGCTGCAACCTAACTGTGCCATGAAAAATATGCAATAGCTTAAATATGACCAACTATGCAATTTACGTTCAAAAGATGCGACTATGACGCCTAATGACTTCGCATTTAATCATGACTCCGAGCCAACCTGAATCGACACTGAACTGACGTATAGTCATGATTAAAATACGCTGAAAAATCATAAAATAATGTTCCTAAAATGATAGGGTCGAAATCTAGGTGGAATGGAGGCCAAAACACGAAACGCTCTTTCGAGAGTCAATTTGGCACATTGCACCGTAAATTCTCGTACGACCTCAAAAATGATCCAAATGACGAACGGTCAAAAACATGACCTTTCTAACTCAATGAGGCACTGTCCAGTCCAAGTCCATGGGCTAAAAGCCAACCAAGAACTCAAACAATGCTTCTGAACAGCAGCATACTTGCTGTCAAAAAATACAGCAGCTGCGCACTACAAGACTTGCATTGGTTTCGAGACTATCGGCCATTAGGGGAGTGAACCACCGACCAGAGACTCTTACCAACATCCCAAGGAATGATTTGAACCATGGCTAAGGGCCCTAGGCCAGCCACAATCCGCATCACACCATAACTCAACCGAAGGGTCCAACCGAGAGCAACGTGCATGCGTGTGTAGTGTTTATGCTATGATCGATGTCTTGCGTCGTTCCAGTGGCCATTTGATTGACCATGGCACGATCTAGACATCTAGGAGCATGATATGAACCGTGGCTAAGGGCCATAGGCCAACCAAGATCCATACCAAGCAACAAAAGAACCAAATCAAAAGCTGCACAAATGAAGAAGCCGAATGGGGAAAGGGGCTGTTTTCACGTTTTGATTAAAAACCGAGGGGCCATGGACCAAGCCACCAAAAGGGCAACTTAGTCACAACTTAGACATGCTAGGGAAGTGATCCAACCATGGCTATAGGCCCTTGGGGCAGCCAAGATCAGATCCTTCCTCCTTGACATTCAAACTGAATTTTCGAATCACATTTCTGCACCTATGGGGAACTTGCTGTCATTTCGGTTTTCCAGCAAGCATGGGGCTGGTTTGGATGGACCAACATGGTCCTAATGCATCCTACTACATGTATACAAGCCGCCTTGGGAGCCTGGAGTCGATCCAATACCTGAAACTCACAAACCAAAAGAAATCGTGAAGCTTGCCATGAAGAGCCGAAATTCTGCATGTGTGTTCCAAAATATTTTGACATGTATCTCAGTTTTTGCTTGCTAAAACATGATCCTGTACTGAAAAATAAATGATAATATGACTTGATTGAGGTTTGAAAGAAATCTAGACATGCCTGGTTTCGTTTCAAAAGAAAACGAACGAAACAACGACGACGCGGCACGGAGGAGGTGGAGCGCTTCTTGTCTACCTTTCTTGAACTCGATTTTCTTGCCTTCCCTCTAGCTAAGACTCACGATTTTTCTACACTGAAAATGGATCTGAATGGTGCTGAATTCGGTGGTGAGGGAGGGAGAAAATGGTTGGGGAGTGAGATAAGATGGGTGCAAAGTATAAGGAAGGATCAAGATCAAGTCCACTCCCTTTTGAATTTGAATTTTGAATTATGGTTTGATATCAAATGAGTTGGTGGATGCTTCTAGGAGGTGGTGGCCGAAATTTATCTTGATTCTAGGCTAGGATATGTCCATTTATTTAATTAAATTGTGCTTCCAAAAATCCTAGAATTATCCTACTAATTACATGCAAAGAATTGGTCAAAGTTGATGAGTTGGAAAATGAATCTTCTAGCACTAAGGGTGGCCGAAAAATGCATGATAAAATAAAGGGAAATGTTGATTATCTAGTCAACTAATAATCCTTGAAAGCCTTACTAATCCTTTAAATAATTTAGTGAGCTAACCCCTTAATTTAATAACTTAAATGAATTCATTTCTTAATCACCTCAAATAATTAAATTAAATCCTCAAATCTCCCTTTCTAACTTAAATGAACTTACTTGCTAGCTAAATTAACTTCTGGAAATATTTCTCGAATCTTAAATTCTATCTCAAAACTCCAACTCCGGTCCGGCCTCACTGAAAATACTGAAATGCTAAAAATCAAACTACTGAACTGAAATAATGAATAATTAACTTCAAATAAATGCATTTAAAATAATCATGCAATGAAGTCAATTAAATTTAAAAATCTAGAATTATGCATGGCTTATACGTCTACTGACTTACGGGTTCTACAAGTTTGATTTGATACAACGCAAAAGTTATAACGAAACTTAAGCTTGTTTTTGAGAGAATTCTCAAAGAAATTTTTATATAAAACTCAATCAATGACTCAAAAGTTGTTTAAAATGATAGATTTTCGTCTATATATTGATACCAAATCAAAATATATGAAATCTAGTTACCAAAATAATTAAAACTCTAATTTAGGAACAAATATTCTCGCCTAAAACTAAAGGGAACGGACCCCGTGTAGGCCTCCGGATGAGGGTCCGTGTACAGTCGGCCAAAAATATTCTCCAGCAAACAAAAGACACGGACCCCGTGTACAGGTCCGTGTAGCCTCGATCGACAAAAATGATGCTTGAATGATAATCCTTTTGCTTCCGAACTCACTCCCATGCATCACGAACCTTTCGGCACTTTGCTCCTTGCCCGTGAGCCCTCCTTGATTGATCATAAGTCCCTGCAACGCTACCATGATCGCATCATCCTCCCCTTCTTGAAAAGGATTTGTCCTCAAATCTTTGATACCTACACAAAAACGAAGCAAGTTAGTAATAACAAGAATTGTATGACTAATATGCTTACCTTTAAACTCAAGTTTGTAGGTGCCATCGCCCACACGCGACATCAACATTTTGATCCCTAACTCCATGGCAGCATTCACCATCAACTCATCAACATCAACATATACCAGGTAACAAATGACAAAAAATGATAAAATACCGTTAAATATCACAAAAATCAAGTTCCTCCCCTTCTTATACCTAGTCAACACCAAAGCAAGTATCATACAAACGTAAGTATATTGCTTACTAGGATTAAGAATTACTTCATGCCACACATAAGAATTAAACTTAAGTGCCTTTTCCCTATATGCACTGCATCTTTCACTACACAACTTAATATACCTCTTTATATGCAACCAACACATATAATCATGAATTATATCAACGATCAAATCACAGTTATGTGTCTCAAGAACAAGTTGATCATGACATGAATATAGACCAAATAATTTATTCTCTCTACACATATATTCATCATGAATGAAGTAATTATTATGTCCAACCATCAACCTCTCAAAGCCATCACCATATGCCTCATTAGCAAGTGACTCATGCAACGAAAATTGAATGAAAAATTTATTCTCTTTAAAATTGTATTCACTATGCACATAAAAATTTCCGCATTCAATCATGCAATTACCAACACTATCAACAACTAGATATGGAACACACACATAAAATACGTCACATGCGCTATCCATGCAACCAATATTCTCAATACATAAATCAATTACTTTGACAACTTGTGAAGAATCACAATCAATAATGTCTAAACTTAAAGCATGTGGTTCCTCACTAATATCAAACCCATAAAATCTGGAAATAAAAGTTAAATCCAAGTCACATCTCTTATACCTCACAAGTGCAAATTTTCCATCAAACCCATGAAAACTAAAACTCACATAATCAATAGGGGGAAATAGCTCATACCTCATAGTTTTTGCATTAACAACTATTTTTACCTCTCCTCGATTGATATGTGGATCAACCCATTGACCCCATCCATCCTCGACATTCACTTGCCTCCTCATCTCGATGGCGCCAAGGTCCTGCAAAGAAGAATTAATACTGCTCGGGATTGAACCGGCTATATCATCACTCGGTATATAAATCTCATCTTTGTACAAAGGTTGATGCGATCCCGCCCACGAGATCTTTAATTTTTCTCGATCTTTGAAACAAGTAATTGATAGGTGTGAAAATCGCCTCTAGATCACGCGGTCTAGCAACAATTCATCAACGATAGAAACAATCTCGTTCAAGAGAACCTCCAAAGAACCCGTCCTTGGCAACCCTCGTGATATTCGATTGACAAACGCCACAAAAGATAAATCTTTTTATAAGTTTGATTTGATACAACGCAAAAGTTATAACGAAACTTAAGCTTGTTTTTGAGAGAATTCTCAAAGAAAGTTTTTATAAACTCAATCAATAATGAAAAAAAGTTGTTTTCAATCAATAAAATTCGTCTATATATTGATACCAAATCAAAAAGATATGAAATCTACTTCCCAAGTTAATAAAAACTCTAAAATAGAAAAGTATGAATTTTCTTCACGCAGTAGGCGCGCTCGGGCGCGATATTTCTACCGCTCGGGCGCGAGGTCTTCTGGACTGTTCGCGCTCGGGCGGTAAAATTTGACCGCTCGAGCGCCGAGGGTTCTGGAAATTTTGTTTCCTCCAATTCATCCTCTACTTGATTGTGATGCAACCCGAACCCCTCGAGCCTTGTTTCCAACCCTTCATTGGTTGGATGAAGGGCAACATTCAACATCTTCAAGCGTCCTCTCGGGATTGGTTCTTGAAACGCATAGTGGCTGGGCTAGATTCATATCATACTCCCTTTCTTTAAAAGATTTTTCCTCAAATCTTGTCTTTCTTGATAGCTAGGAAGATCAACACATTTTATGCCTTTTCCACAATCCTGCAAGTAGAGTTTAACAATGCTCGGGATCGAACCGGCTATTTTATTAAAATAAAATAAATCAACCTTGCACAGATGTACATGAAGTGGTTTATTCAAAATAAAGAATCGCTCATCCTCACTCTTTTGGGCCATATATATAATTTCTTTTTTTGTCTGTTTGGCCTCTTTTCCGCACAACTCTTTATTTTCATCGATGGCCATCTCACTCTTTTTATCACTCTTTTTTTCGACCATCTCATTTTCTTTTTCTCTCAACTCATAACAAGATGATTCATCAATACAAATTACATTCGTAGATAGTTGAGCAAAAGAAACAACTTGCACATCATCTAACAACTCACCCTCCACAGCACAACACTCAATACTCGCATGAGACGCAATTGAAATATCAACATTCAAATCATCCACAAGCTTGGGAAGGTTGGAAGTGGAATCCACTACCTTCACATCCTCAATTGGACATTGGCTAATATCATGTCCAAACTCTAGACACCAAATACATTGAATATCACAAGTACTAATTTTTGAAATTTTAGATGTACATTGATATCCACGTTTTGAACTCCTCGTTGGTGTCGCCGTGCTTCTCTCCACTTTACTCCTCCTTCCACTCTCATCCACTCGCCCATACCTTTCACGCAAATGTTTAAATTCTTCCTCCATTCTTTTCCCAAATTCTACCAACAATGACTGAAATTGACTATCAAGCATATTGCACCCCCTTTTTTTGTTTTTTCAAAAAAAAAAAAAAATTTCGGGTGAACAGTACGATACAGTACCGTGAACAGTAAATCCGGCGTGAACAATAATTCCGGCAAAGAACAGTAATCGCGATGATCTGTAACCGCGATGAACAGTAATTCCGCCGCTTTGAATAGTAACTCCGCGTGAACAGTACTTCCGAAGTGAACAGTACCTCCGACAATGGATAGTAAATCCGGCAATGAACAGTGAATCGAGATTTTTTTTTTTTGTAGATTCAAAAAATCCGTAGAAATCGCTACACGATAAATCGGTATTGAAAATCCTACGAAGAATTGAATGGATACGCTTACTTGAATCAAAAACCTTGAGCTCTGATACCAAATGATGCGATCCCGCCCACGAGATCTTTAATTTTTCCCGATCTTTGAAACAAGTAATTGATAGGTGTGAAAATCGCCTCTAGATCACGCGGTCTAGCAACAATTCATCAACGATAGAAACAATCTCGTTCAAGAGAACCTCCACAGAACCCGTCCTTGGCAACCCTCGTGATATTCGATTGACAAACGCCACAAAAGATAAATCTTTTTATAAGTTTGATTTGATACAACGCAAAAGTTATAACGAAACTTAAGCTTGTTTTTGAGAGAATTCTCAAAGAAAGTTTTTATAAACTCAATCAATAATGAACAAAAGTTGTTTTCAATCAATAAAATTCGTCTATATATTGATACCAAATCAAAAAGATATGAAATCTACTTCCCAAGATAATAAAAACTCTAAAATAGGAAAGTATGAATTTTCTTCACGCAGTAGGCGCGCTCGGGCGCGATATTTCTACCGCTCGGGCGCGGGGTCTTCTGGACTGTTCGCGCTCGGGCGGTAGAATTTGACCGCTCGAGCGCCGAGGGTTCTGGAAATTTTGCTTCCTCCAATTCATCCTCTACTTGATTGTGATGCAACCCGAACCCCTCGAGCCTTGTTTCCAACCCTTCATTGGTTGGATGAAGGGCAACATTCAACATCTTCAAGCGTCCTCTCGGGATTGGTTCTTGAAACGCATAGTGGCTGGCTAGATTCATATCAAAGGTACTTGGAGAGATTTATACAAAATTAAATTACGCTCATACTCACTCTTTTGGGCCTTTAATTTATTTTTTTTTTCTCTTCTTTTGGCCTCTTTTGCATTTTCTTTTTCTTTTCTTTCTATGGCCATCTCACTCTTTTGATCACTCATTCTTTCGGCCATTTTAATTTCTTTTTCACTCTCACAATTAAATTGCAGTTGATCGTCAGTAATTACAATTGAAATAGGTTGATCAAGAAAGGTACATGATGAATCATAACATGCGTGCATCAAATTATTACTACTTTCTTCTTTCTCCTCCATAGCACACACATTAGAAGAAAATTCACCATCTAAGATTCACCCTCCACATCACAACATTCTATGCTCAAGTCAGAAATCATTGGAGTGCCAACCCCCTCAATTCTCTCAATCTCCACTTTAGGTTCAACAACAATGCTCACTTCAACTCCACATTCGACTGTATTCTTAGATTCACATTCAACTCTAGACTCCAGTACATTCACCTCCTCCTTTGTACATTGGCTAATATCATGTCCAAACTCTAGGCACCAAATACATTGAATATCATAAGTACTAACATTTGAAATTTTAGATGTACCTTGATACCCCTGCTTCAAAACCAACTTCGGTCTAGTCTTGACCTTCTTCTCTTCACTCGACCTTCGTGCGGATGTCAAAAACTCCTTCCACGAGTCAATTCCCTGCCTACCACTCGATTTGTACCTCCTATCATCACGATCCAAATGCAATGCTCTATCCCCACCAAATCTACTACCTCGTCTCTTCTCATTAGCACTACCATCAAGCCTATCCAACCTTTCATGTAAAGGCTTAAGCTCCTTCTCCCATATTCTATCAATCTCCCTTAACATTGTTTGAAATTGAAGATCGTCAACCATTATACCTGCAAGAAAAGGTTAGTATAAAATAATAAAAGAATAAAGTTTTCTCACCACAAATTCTCACTAGTCACTCCAATGAAAATTCACTCGCACTCGTCTTTTTCTCTCACCACAAAACCTCACAAATCACTCCAATGAAAATTCACTCCACTCAAATATGTTCACTCAAGTGAGAATTCTCAAGGGGGCGCTTAAGTCTCGTGGCTTCCACGTATCAAACTTATGAGATCAATCCTGTGACGCTTGAAATTCGACTCACTTAGACCACACAAGGATAAGCAACTTTGGAAATTGACTAGAATGCGACTAAATGACAAGGACAGACTTAACGCTAAATATAAGCGCTAAAATTCCAACAAGCACCCGAGTCAAATATATATAAATATTTTTTTTCTTCTCTTTTTTTTTCCGGGTGAACAGTACGCTACAGTAAATCCGGCTATGAACAGTTATGAATAATTTCGGCGGATGAACAGTAAATACGCCATTAGAACAGTAATTTCGGCGACGATGAACAGTATCTCGGCGGATGAATTGTGCCGTGAACAGTAAATCTGGCGATGAACAGTAATTTTGGATATGAACAGTATTTTCGATGAACAGTAATTTCGGATATGAACAGTACTTCCGATGAACACTAACTCCGGCGAATGAACAGTAATCCGCCGAATTTATTTTTCACGACACTGTTCACGCCGAAATACTGTTCATCTGCCGGAGTTACTGTTGATGATGCGATCATGGTAGCGTTGCAGGGACTTATGATCAATCAAGGAGGGCTCACGGGCAAGGAGCAAAGTGCCGAAAGGTTCGTGATGCATGGGAGTGAGTTCGTAAGCCAAATGATTATCATTCAAGCATCATTTTTGTCGACCGAGGCTACACGGACCTGCACACGGACCTGTACACGGGGTCCGTGTCTTTTGTTTGCTGGAGAATATTTTTGGCCGAGTGTACACGGACCCTCATCCAGAGGCCTACACGGGGTCCGTGCCGTTTAGTTTTAGGCGAGAATATTTGTTCCTAAATTAGAGTTTTAATTATTTTGGTAACTAGATTTCATATCTTTTGATTTGGTATCAATATATAGACGAAAATCTATCATTGTAAACAACTTTTGAGTCATTGATTGAGTTTTATATAAAACTTTCTTTGAGAATTCTCTCAAAAACAAGCTTAAGTTTCGTTATAACTTTTGCGTTGTATCAAATCAAACTTATCAAAAGATTCATCTTTTGTGGCGTTTGTCAATCGAATATCAAGAGGGTTGCCAAGGACGGGTTCTTTGGAGGTTCTCTTGAACAAGATTGTTTCTATCGTTGATTAATTGTTGCTAGACCGCGTGATCTAGAGGCGATTATCACACCTATCAATTACTTGTTTCAAAGATCGGGACAAATCAAAGATCTCGTGGGCGGGATCGCATCAACTTTAACAATGCCAATCTCTTTGTTTCTCAATACTTTAACTTTGCGATCCAAAATCTGAACTGGAATCTCTTGGTACGTCAAATTCGGCGTCAAATCCAATGGCTCGTGACGAAGAACATGGGAAGAATTCGCAATATATTTCCTGAGCATAGAGACATGAAAAACATTATGAACTCTATCAAGATCTGTTGGTAAGGCTAACCTGTAAGCTCGATCACCGACTCTGTCCAATATCTCAAATGGGCCAATAAACCTTGGACTCAACTTTCCCTTTTTTCCAAACCGCATCACACCTTTAAGAGGTGCAATCTTCAAAAACACGTGATCGCCAACCTCAAACTGCAACGGCCTACGTCTTACATCAGCATAACTCTTCTGTCTTGACTGTGCTGTTTTCATCCTTTCTTGAAAAACAGCAACAACATCATCTGTCTGTTGGACCAACTCTGGACCCAACATCTTTCTCTCACCAATCTCGTCCCAATATAAGGGGGATCTACATTTCCTGCCATAAAGTGGTTCATACGGTGCCATGTCAATCTTCGTCTGGTAGCTATTATTGTACGTGAACTCAACCAAAGGCAATTTGGAATTCCAACTACCAGGATAGTCGATAGTACAAGCTCTGAGCATATCCTCCAAAATCAGAATAACTCTCTCTGATTGACCATCGCTATGGGGATGATATGCTGTACTAAATGCTAACCGTGTACCCAAAGCTCTGTGTAAACTCTTCCAATACTCTGAAGTAAATCTAGGGTCACGATCAGACACGATCGACACAGGAACACCATGAAGTCTAACAATCTCTGCTATGTACTTTTCGGCATACTGGTTCACGGAATACGTTGTCTTGACTGGGAGAAAATGCGCTGACTTGGTCAACCGATCAACAATAACCCAAATAGAGTTATAGCCTTTCTGCGTTCTAGGAAGACCAATCACGAAGTTCATCGAAATGTACTCCCATTTCCATTGAGGAATCGGTAATGACTGCAATGTCCCAGCAGGTTTCTGGTGTTCGATCTTCACCTGCTGACAAGTTAAACACTGAGAAATAAACATGCCAATATCCTTCTCATCTTGCTCAGCTAACAATGCTTTAGCCACAATCTCTTTAAATGTCACCGCCTTAGACATATTGATGTCCCTCCTGATCTCTGCTCGAAGTCCTCTAATGAAATGAGCACCCTTGTCTTTGTCATTCGAGGCAATATATGGGGCAAACAGACAGCCCTCCTCAAACTTCAAAATGTACTCGTCAAGATTCATACTTCCCTGTCTAAGCTCTAAAAACTCAGTCAGCTTCCGAGCTCGAAGTGCATCCGGAAAATAATTGTCGTAGAAAAGATCCGTAAAATCTTGCCACTTCAATGCTGGAACATCTACACTTACCTTGGTAGCATTCCACCAAATACGTGCAGCTTTGACTAGGATGAATATTGCACAACCGTCTCTGTCCTTGTCTTCATACTTGAGATGATCAAATATTGCCTCAAGTGCTTTAATCCACTCTAAAGCCACCAATGGATCAGTGCTTCCTGCAAACTCAGGCGGATTCATCCTCTTAAAATAAGTAAAGATCCCATCAGTCCCAACTGCTTGAACCACTTGGCCTCTCCCTTGGCCTCTACCCTGACCTGAACCTTGCAAACGGAGCAATTGTTGAATCTGTTCACTGTGAACCTTAGCTTGCTCTTTGAGTAATTTTCCGAACTCATCGACAACTCTCGATGAGGAACTATACTCACCCTCTGAAGCCTTTCTCTTAGGAGGCATTAAATCCTACAATGTGCTCATATAATACATATCATCAACCAATAACAATAAATAGATGTAGAAGAAGACATACCCGGACTGTTGAAAGTAGACGAAGTCATATGCATTGGTCCGAAAAACGTTGCTCTGATACCACTAAATGTAACGCCCTCGACTGATTTCATAAAATAACAGCGGAAATTGAAATAATTTACTTAGAGGAAAGAAGGATTTAAAAATTCTGTTGACATGCATACATTTTCAAAATATATACAATCAAAAGTATATACATGATCAATAAAGTGTTGTATCAAAATACAAAATATCATTTTTGATCATGTCAAAATGTTAACAAAATATCTTTCTTCCTTCCATCTCATGTATGCTTATGACCTCGGCTCCAATCAACGTCCCGGCTCGTCACTCTTATCTGCATCACATGAATAACTGAAATGAGTATAAAACTCAGCAGGTGAAACTTTTACATAACAATGTATACATATCATTGTAAGGCCCGAGAAATTTATCATGTTAATCCGAAATGATTTGCGATAATTGATGTGATTATAGACGGGAAGGATTAGACCGAAAAGACGAAAGAAAACACGGAATATGTGCAAGGACAGAACACTTCGCGCATATGCACGGCGAGGATCCGCGCATATGCGCGTGAGTGGCAGAAGACCTCGCGCATATGCGCGAGAAGTGTGCGCGCATATGCGCGAGCCATACGAGAAGCCAAGGGGGAAGTCCAGAAGAGTTGACGCATATGCGCGACTTTAGTGCGCGCATATGCGCGAGCAGTCCAGCAGCTGATTTCCGGATAGAGCTTCCGGCGCATATGCACGGGGCTTGGGCGCGCATATGCGCGCGGCATGCAGAAGGAAAGAGTGACATTTGGTGTTATCGTGTAACATGAAATATATATATATATATATATATATATATATATATATACAAACTTCATTCTTGAAGATTTAGAAGGAAAGAAACAAGGATAGAGCTTAGGATATTTCACTTTTCCTTCGAAGCTTTTAATTTTGATTTTGAAAAATCCGCCCGTCATATTTTGAATCTGAGTACGGCACTGAGTTCCTAGCGACGACAGCTACAACAGGACGTAAGTTTTGTTACGTTTAGATGTGATTTGAAATTATGATATTGTCAGAATTGAATATGAATCATATATGGTGTTTCTGATATAGTAAATATCGTATAATTGAAGTTAGATTGAAGAACAGACTATGTATGTAATTGTTGTGATTTTCGGAGTTGATTTGATTGAGATTCGATACCAGGATTGTATTGTTAATGATTATAAGTTGTACCGATATTGATTATGAATTCTGGTATTATATCTGTGATGTTGAGACTGATGGGGTTATCGAAACTGCATTGTTATACCGTCGAAACATCAGTAAATTGATATTGATCAGATTCAGTAGTGATTTCGATTATATCGTGATATCGTCGATATGGATTAGATTGTATCTTGATTCGATATTGATCAGATTATGTTTGATTTGAGTATTAATCAGAATAGATTTTGAATTGAGTTGCATATTTAGATTGTGCCTATGCGATATTGTATTTCAGATTGATATGGACAAATTTGACTTCGAGACTTCAACTTCGTCAGACCGCGAAGACAAAAGTATAAATTTATGTTGATGTGGGATTGCACAACTCGAGTCCGATTGACTTGAGTTTCCCAAAATCACATACTTTACTTTATTGCATCGATATTTGTAATTGTATGAGGTTTATATCTTTGATTTATTGATTTATGTATTGAGTCATTAAAGGGATACGCCTAATTGTGAATGAGTAATCTTGTGACAGTAGTGCCGGATAGTGATGGAATCATCACTTGCACATTGCACATTGTCACAGGATAGGATATTGGTGAAAATGCCAAAGTCTGTGACGGTTAGGTCAAGACATCGGACGTTTAGCTATATCAGAGTGGATAGAATTGGAGTTTCTTCTATTACTGGTGTTCGATATAGAAAGAGCCAAAGTCCAAGAATTAGAACATGTCACCACCCCGATCGGGAGTGTAGGTGGGCGTATGTTCTTATTCCGATCGGGATCCCTAGATTAGGACAAGTCGAGTACGAGTCCATGAGTCACGAAGTGTGATTCAGAGTTTGTGTTGATCCATGTGTCATATTGGATACATGTTATATTCCGAGTTTATATTGATTCATGCTTCTGAATTTGATACATGTTATGAATGTTTATTTCAGGCTTTTATATTGTTTATATGAAATGCATGTATACATGGTTTATACTGGGAATATAATTCTCACCGAAGTTATCCGGCTGTTGTCTTGTTTGTATGTGTGCATGACAACAGGTGGGACAGGATCAGGGTCAAGAGAAGAAGAGAGAGAGATCATGATTAGAGTGGAGACTACGGACTTGGATTAAAGATAGGGTTTGAACACTTGATAATTAGTTGTTAAACCTTAGTTTTTATTGAATATAGATTGTACATGACTTGTACTTTATTTATACGAATCTGTATATTAGTTAGATTCCATTACGTTCCGCAATTAATGTGAAGGCCCGAAAATTCGTGTTTGAAAATTTGCGGAAAAATTTGAAAATTTTCTCTTTAAATAGATAAAAGGCCTCTTTCATAATTAAATTGATAAATAAAGTTAAAGGTTCAAAATGGCAGCGGAAGTATTTAATGTTTGCAAAATAACCGTAAAAAAAATTAATCCAACGACAAATAAAAATATTTGATCATAAAATAATAAATGCTGAAAAATGAGGTACTCGGGTTCCACTACTGCCGACCCAAGCTAACTCACTGGTCTCCGCCCTCGGCCCCGACATCATCAGTACCTACAACAATCAAGTCTAGTGAGTCTAAAGACTCAGCATGCATATATCGTAAATAACGAGTAAATAATATAGTAAAATTTGCATGAGAGTAAAAATATAATGTCATGAGGCATAATGTGAAAATAACTTATCATGAGCAATTATAATACGTGCATAAATAAACTGAAAATCATAGTGAAAATGTTTGCTCCTTGGAGACCTGTACTGAAAAAGCATGTAATAACTTTCTGTCTACGCAAGTGGCCCCTGAACTGAACTGAACTGACCGGTAACTGGCGATCGGGTTTAGTATTGTTTGTCTGATCAGACTAATGCCACAGTGTACTGGGTGAAACTGAACTGAACTGACCGGTAACTGGCAACCGGACCGGTAACTGGCGACCGGATTTAGTAATGCTCGCATGACCGGTAACTGGCGACCGGGTGAAGTAATAATCCCATGATAGTAAAGTGGCCACAAGCAATATCGCATAAATCTCAAAATGAATATTTTGCACGTAATATAATTAACCAACATAATTAAATATGAACAATTTCGATCTTCTTGCATTAAAATCATGTACTTGCGATATTTAAAAATACCTATATGGCTTGATTGAAGAGTGAAAGAAGATATAAACATGCCTTGGTTTGTTTTGACAGAAAACAAACGAAATAACGACGCGGCGCGGCGGAGACGGAGTGCTCTTCACTTTCTTACTTTTTTTCTCTTAATTCCTTTAAACCAAGCATGCACCATAATTATTATAATAGCGTAAAATCGTAAACGTGATGCATGAACATTTAAAAATATCATGATTTGTGCTCAGGGAGCTGCTAGGACCAAAATCTCACCCCGGGTGCAAAATGACCATTTTTCCCCTGGAAACCCAAAAATTATCGTTTCAACCCTGGACCTCTAAAATTGACCCGAAACTTATCAAACTCCTTAAAATATACCAAAACATTTTTAAAATATTCCTAGAAGTAAACTCGAGCCAAAATCAAAACTTATACGATTCGTTTTAAAACTAGGACCGGGGTCCCGATTTCAACCCGAATCGGCTCGAAACTTAATCAAACATTTCCCAACTTTTTACCATATCTTAAAAATACTAAAAGTTCCTAAAGTAACAATATGGGGTCTAGAATCGATCGGCTGAAAATTTCAGAAAAGGAACTTAATCCTCGGTGCTTTCCCAAACTTACCCCTCGTGTACTCATTCCTCCAAAACTCTCGCCGCCACCCAAACCCCACGTGCCAACCATGAACCGCCCTCCCCTTGACACCTTGAGACCCTACTTATTACCCTAAACACCCGACACCAGCCCCATGCAGCCTTAACAAATCACTATCGCACACAACCTTCTCCACACAATACCCCAACTCCCACTCCACAAAGCATGCAGCCGACTCATCGATAGTCCCAGCGGCGGTGGCCTCTTCCAGGACCGTGACCCAGACTCACTAGGGTCTGGTCTTGGCCTTGATTCAGCCCTCACACCAACCATCCCATCCCAAGTCCGACTGCTGCCCCTACCGAACGAAACCAAGCCATACTCTCTCGATCCCGTCTCCTACAACATCACCGAGCAGTTTCACTCCAAGGTTCCATTGTGATACAACCCTCAGCCTCTAAACAGCCCTAAGCCGCAGCCCCTTTGCACCAATATACAGAAAAACGTGAGTGACAAAACACAAGAATACATTTTACACATGAAAACCGAAAAACCCACACACATGGTTGGATCGGGAAATCTCATGCAAGACACAAATATTTCAGATATAATTCACGTGAATGATGCAGCAAGAATGTTACAGAACGTGCCTTAAGATGGTTGGAGTGCAAGGATGAAGGGAAGGAACCCGGGTGAATTTTCTCTGTATAAACAAGCTCAAGATCGAGCCTTCAGCTGGAGCTTTTCTCTGAAACCGAGGGGAGGGGCGAGTTCTGAATGAGGTGTCGGCTAATGACTTTAGGTTTAGGGTTAATTGGATGCTTAGGGCTTAATTATATAGATAACAAAATAGTTTATGGGCCTAAATTGTTTAATTAAATGATTAAAAGATAATTAAGCCCTATAAACTCAAAAGTAGGTCCGTTAAGCTTAAACCCACTCCCGAAAAATATTTCGAGTTGAAAAGATTTTGAAAATATTAGCCGAACTCTTAAAAAGTCCCCCAATTCGATAAAATTTGCGTACCGTTAAAAATTAAATTCTTTCGGATAAAAATACCCAAAAATTCCCATTTTCGAAAAATACACTTAAAAATGCTTTAAATAAATTTATAAAAATAAATCGTGTAATAAAATAATTTTCCTGAAAATTCTCCGGTCTCCGTTCCTCATTCGAGCGTAAAATACACTTAGAGAACCCTACTGCATGAATTTCTAAAATGTATGGATTAAATTCTACCATGCATGAATTATGCATAAAATGCATAAAAATACTTAAACACAAATTAATAAAATAAACATGCATTTTATGCTTTAAAAGAATTTAATAAAATATCAAAGAAGTTTAATAACTTGCATGCATGCCAACTTTTTAAAATATATTTACTAACATGCTAAATTACCCCTTCTTAAATAAGTCTTTATTAACTTATCTCAATACTCCATCTCCAGTTCGGCCTCACTTATTTAACTGAAAAGATAACAATTATACTACTGCGTAAAATAAATAAATTTAAAGGAAAGAATTTAAATACTCATACAATAAAAATCATTTAATTTTAAATACTAGAATTATGCATGGCTTATACGCAGTCCAATTTACGGGTTCTACAATCCTCCCCCTCTTAAATTGAATTTCGTCCCCGAAATTCGCTCATCCTTGATAAACAAAAGTTTAGGTTATTAATTCTAGTATCCCAATAACCTACGCTTCTGTTGCGCTACTCTGATAAAATAATAAATCTTAAGATTTCATTATGTCTTCCTCGGTCCTGATTAACTCTACCTTCTAATCCTCGTTTGCGAATCTTAACTTAAAACAACTTATGGTGACTTAGTTCTATTCTACTATGAACTCGAATTTTACTTATCTCGCAATTCCTCATAATAGAGATGAATGTTCAAACTTATCGCAATTTACTTTTCTTATATTATACCCCTAATATTCATCGAACTATTACGTTAGCATTTATGCGGTTCAACTTAAGAAACCTTAGCACCAAAAGTTACTGATCGACTTCTATCCTCGGTAAAACAATTAAATGTTAAACCTTATCTCAACCTCATAATAAGATTAGCCCAAGATCCTTGAATCGTATCTTTATCTTATGGCACCAAACTTACATAACTTAATTATTTACAAGTACATCTAAAATATTAAATTGTCGCAAATCTTAAATTCGAGTAGTGATAATTCATAAAACCCATTTATACAATATCAAACTTCTACCTATATTTTAAAGCTCTTCAAGTCCCAATTACATGCTTAAACCATTTTATTCCCAATTACAATATAGTTGAGGCCTAAGGCCCTTGGACTTTCCTCATTGAAACGAATGTCGCATTCTTACGTATCCTCAATTCTTAATACATGCTAGCGTATAAAACTTATTAAGTCATCCCATGGTAGCCTTAGAATAATTTTAATAAATCAACTTCACTTATAACCCGTAGAGTTCTAGAATCCCCATATCAAGGTTTTAGATTTCTTACTCGATAAAAATCTTAACATTCGACCATAGGTAACTTATGTTGAACACAACTAATAATTCCCTTTTGTTTTTATTTCACTCAAAATTTTCGTATGAACGCATGTCCGCTAAATTTGAAATTCAAACTTACGCAACCCAAATAGTGTTGGATAACATAATTCCAACACACATATTCACTTATTCTCAAGTTTCTTCATGACTTACAAAAATTCCTCAAGACAAGGTGTCTACCTCAATTCTTACATGCGTCTATCAAATAACTTAACCATCAATCATACCCAACTTTCTAGAAAATCAAATTCCAACAAAGGTATAAGTTTAACTCTTAAGATCATGATTAAAACTTATGATACACCAAAATTAATTCCAAAAATTTTGTTAGCTCAATGTCTACTCTTGTAATTTAACTAACTGATCAACTTCACCTTAAATTGTCATCACTTCAAATTCTTAATTTGCCACAACATTATTTAACTAACGCTTAAATTTTCACGCCTAAGATTGATTCATCCTACAATGTCCTTGGTTACCATTCATTATAACATTATAACTCAAATATCTAAATATTCTATATCTCCTTCGAGCCTAAATAACCGAAAATTCCTATCATTTGAACCGTTCAATTCTCACTTACTACTAAATAGGTTCTCAAATTTCTTAAAATTGTAAAATTAATTCTTACTTTCCTCGAATATCATCCAACTTTTCCCTAAATCTCGAAATTCCACAATTACCCATTAGTCCTCAGTATTCCCAATTTCATTTTATAGATTTCCCGCATCATAAGGTTCAATAGCCTTAAAGTTTATTAAACCCAAAATTAATTCCCATTACACGTCTTACATTTCTATAAATACTTAAAATTCCAATTCCTCAAAAGTTCGCATTTAATCCTTAAAATTTTGAAAATTGCAATCTGACCCTTACAGTTCTCCAAATTTACATTTTGGCCCTACAACTCTTCGAAATTTGCATCATTGTCCCCATAAAATTTTCCATCTTTACCTCATTAAACTTTTAGATTCTCGAACTCGAAATTTAATCCCAAAATTTGGTAAATTCGAAAATAGTCCCTTAGAATTTTATTT
Organism: Primulina tabacum; assembly: GCF_025594145.1. NCBI lineage: Eukaryota > Viridiplantae > Streptophyta > Magnoliopsida > Lamiales > Gesneriaceae > Primulina > Primulina tabacum. The sequence goes on along the minus strand of NC_134556.1, from coordinate 13,530,479 downwards.
TTGAACTTAGGTCCTCAAATCATTGGTTATTATAATTAGATCCTTAAAATTCTCAATTCCTGCAATTCAATCCTTAAATCCAACTATGTAGAGCATGCATCCTAAATAAATTTTCATAATTAATCTTACATTTCAATAGATACTTAAAATCCTCAAATTGTACATTTATAATCCTAAAGGTTGTAGTAGTCTTCGAATCGCTATTGCTTATATGAAATCCTAAAAAATTTACTCGACTAGCAACCAAGAACCATTAATAATTTCTTAGAAATTTTACAAGTCTCAAAAGCATTCATAATTTTTAAGATTAACTTATAACCCATAAGGGGGACATCAACACTACTGACCTAAAAATTAATATAGTCAAATCATTTTCAACCTCTCCTAAAGCCCAATATTCGAATTCTTAGACATGTCCAATTCCAAACGTACCCAACATGCATAATTCCATAATTTATTTATTTATTTTTTTAAAATTTAAATAAACACTGAACAATTAAAATCTGAACGTAAAAATATTTCATTAAAACATGCTGTTAAAATAATTCATGCTTTAAATAAAATGCGTAAATGTAAAACTTACAGACCGAAGACGTGACTTTGTGAGCTTCTCGAGGTCAATAGTAGTACAACCCTTTACAGAACCATTGCTCTGATACCAGCTGTGAAGGCCCGAAAATTCGTGTTTGAAAATTTGCGGAAAAATTTGAAAATTTTCTCGTTAAATAAATAAAAGGCCTCATTCATAATTAAATTGATAAATAAAGTTAAAGGTTCAAAATGGCAGCGGAAGTATTTAATGTTTGCAAAATAACCGTAAAAAAAATAATCCAACGACAGATAAAAATATTTGATCATAAAATAATAAATGCTGAAAAATGAGGTCCTCGGGTTCCACTACTGCCGACCAAAGCTAACTCACTGGTCCCCGCCCTCGGTCCCGATATCATCAGTACCTACAACAATCAAGTCTAGTGAGTCTAAAGACTCAGCATGCATATATCGTAAATAACGAGTAAATAATATAGTAAAATTTGCATGAGAGTAAAAATATCATGTCATGAGACATAATATGAAAATAACTTATCATGAGCAATTATAATACGTGCATAACTGAACTGAAAATCATAGTGAAAATGTTTGCTCCTTGAAGTCCTGTACTGAAAAAGCATGTAATAATTTTCTGTTGAGATGGTCTACGCAAGTGGCCGCTGAACTGAACTGACCGGTAACTGGCGACCGGGTTTAGTAATGTTTGTCTGATCAGACTAATGCCACAGTATACTGGGTGAAACTGAACTGAACTGACCGGTAACTGGCGATCGGACCGGTAACTGGCGACCGGATTTAGTAATGCTCCCATGACCGGTAACTGGCGATCGGGTGAAGTAATAATCCCATGATAGTAAAGTGGCCACAAGCAATATCGCATAAATCTCAAAATGAATAATTTGCACGTAATATAATTAACCAACATAATTAAATATGAACAATTTCGATCTTCTTGCATTAAAATCATGTACTTGCGATATTTAAAAATACCTATATTGTTTGATTGAAGAGAGAAAGAAGATATAAACATGCCTTGGTTTGTTTTGACAGAAAACAAACGAAATAACGACGCGGCGCGGCGGAGACGGAGTGCTCTTCACTTTCTTACTTTTTCTCTCTTAATTCCTTTTAACCAAGCATGCACCATAATTATTATAATAGTGTAAAAATCGTAAAAGTGATGCATGAACATTTAAAAATATCATGGTTTGTGCTCAGGGCGCTGCTAGGACCAAAATCTCACCCCGGGTGCAAAATGACCATTTTGCCCCTGGAAACCCAAAAATTATCGTTTCAACCCTGGACTTCTAAAATTGACCCGAAACTTATCAAACTCCTTAATGTCCCAAAATATTTTTAAAAGTGTTCATAGACGTAAACTCGAGCCAAAATCAGAACTTATACGATTCGTTTTAAAACTAGAACCGGGATCCCGATTTCAACCCGAATCGGCTCGAAACTTAATCAAACATTTTCCAACTTTTTACCATATCTTAAAAATACTAAAAGTTCCTAAAGTAACAATATGGGGTCTAGAATCGATCGGCTGAAAATTTCAGAAAAGGAACTTAATCCTCGGTGCTTTCCCAAACTTACCCCTCGTGTACTCATTCCTCCAAAACTCTCGCCGCCACCCAAACCCCACGTGCCAACCATGAACCGCCCTCCCCTTGACACCTTGAGACCCTACTTATTACCCTAAACACCCGACACCAGCCCCATGCAGCCTTAACAAATCACTATCGCACACAACCTTCTCCACACAATACCCCAACTCCCACTCCACAAAGCATGCAGCCGACTCATCGATAGTCCCAGCGGCGGTGGCCTCTTCCAGGACCATGACCCAGACTCACTAGGGTCTGGTCTTTGCCTTGATTCAGCCCTCACACCAACCATCCCATCCCAAGTCCGACTGCTGCCCCTACCGAACGAAACCAAGCCATACTCTCTCGATCCCGTCTCCTACAACATCACCGAGCAGTTTCACTCCAAGGTTCCATTGTGATACAACCCTCAGCCTCTAAACAGCCCTAAGCCGCAGCCCCTTTGCACCAATATACAGAAAAACGTGAGTGACAAAACACAAGAATACATTTTACACATGAAAACCGAAAAACCCACACACACATGGTTGGATCGGGAAATCTCATGCAAGACACAAATATTTCAGATATAATTCACGTGAATGATGCAGCAAGAATGTTACAGAACGTGCCTTAAGATGGTTGGAGTGCAAGGATGAAGGGAAGGAACCCGGGTGAATTTTCTCTGTATAAACAAGCTCAAGATCGAGCCTTCAGCTGGAGCTTTTCTCTGAAACCGAGGGGAGGGGCGAGTTCCGAATGAGGTGTCGGCTAATGACTTTAGGTTTAGGGTTAATTGGATGCTTAGGGCTTAATTATATAGATAACAAAATAGTTTATGGGCCTAAATTGTTTAATTAAATGATTAAAAGATAATTAAGCCCTATAAACTCAAAAGTATGTCTGTTTAGCTCAAACCCACTCACGAAAAATATTTCGAGTTGAAAAGATTTTGAAAATATTAGCCGAACCCTTAAAAAGTCCCCCAATTCGATAAAATTTGCGTACCGTTAGAAATTAAAATCCTGCGGATAAAAATACCCAAAAATTCCCATTTTTGAAAAATACACTTAAAAATGCTTTAAATAAATTTATAAAAATAAATCGTGTAATAAAATAATTTTCCTGAAAATTCTCCGGTCTCCGTTCCTCATTCGAGCGTAAAATGCACTTAGAAAACCCTACTGCATGAATTTCTAAAATGTATGGATTAAATTCTATCATGCATAAATTATGCATAAAATGCATAAAAATACTTAAACACAAATTAATAAAATAAACATGCATTTTATACTTTAAAAGAATTTAATAAAATATCAAAGAAGTTTAATAACTTGCATGCATGCCAACTTTTTAAAATATATTTACTAACATGCTAAATTTCCCCTTCTTAAATAAGTCTTTATTAACTTATCTCAATACTCCATCTCCAGTTCGGCCTCACTTATTTAACTGAAAAGATAACAATTAAACTACTGCGTAAAATAAATAAACTTAAAGAAAAGAATTTAAATACACATACAATAAAAATCATTTTAATTTTAAATACTAGAATTATGCATGGCTTATACGCAGTCCAATTGACGGGTTCTACAATTAAAGAAATTTTTTTATGACCCAAATTACTTGAATTAATAAATTGATCCTAATGATGATTAAGAATTGAATTAGCGTCCGGGTCCCCACAACAGGTGGTATCAGAGCATTAGGTTCCAGAACAGTAGGTTCTAGAACTGTAGGTTCTTGAGACTGAGATAGAAGCTAGTGAGCGGGGTAGAATGTGTTTTCTTTCCTTGCATGTGATTGCTAGCATGTGATTTATTATAATGCTGAATTACATTGTGTGTGCTAGCATGATATTATGTGTTATTGTTTTTAAATACATGTTACCTGAATATCTGAGTTGATTTGGTAATATGTCTGAGTTGAAAATGAATCAGAATCAATTCTTGATCAGAAGGTAAGCTGATCAGAAAGGGACTGAGATTGATTTATCTCATGTGATACTAACTGATGTGAATCTTTGTACGACGAATAGCAAACACGATTAAAATCAAATCGCGCCCTCAATTCAATAAAGAACAAAGAATCGTTGTTGTCCCGATCTTTTGAATCAAGTGTGTGTGTTGTGATATCACCTCTAAACTATGAAAAGTCTAGCAACAAATAATCACGAGATAAACAACCGAGATTATAACGAACCTTCGAAGAACAAGTCGACGACAATCCGCACAAGCACGATCGACAAACGCCACAAAGTTAAAACTTTGATAAGTTTGATTTTTGTTTGACAAAGCAAAAGCTTTAATTGTTTGAGAGAAAACTCAAGAACAATGATAAAAAAATCAATAATAATCTGAATAATGTTCAAAATTTCGTCCAAACTATGTTTTAATAACAAAAGATATCAAAAATCTAGTCTCCCAAAATAATAAAACTCTAGAAAGAAAACTTTCTCGCGCAGCCGACGCAGACACGGACCCCGTGTAGCCCTCCGTTCCCGGGTCCGTGTACAAACGGAAAATAACTTCAGCTGGAAACAAAGGATACGGACCCCGTGCTCACCTCCGTGTACGGGTCCGTGTAGACACTGTCTTCGCAAATATCATACGACATGGACCCCGTGTACTGGTCCGTGCTCGGGTCCGTGTAGGCACTGGAATTCTTCATCCTCGGCTGTAAAGGACACAGACCCCGTGTACAGGTCCGTGTGCACATCCGTGTAGACTCGGCCGGCTCCAACAATGCTTGAATCACATTCCGCTGGCCTCCAAACGTGCTCCTATGCGTCACGACCCCTTCAGCACTTTGCTCCTTGCCCGTGAGCCCTCCTTGATTGATCATAAGTCCCTGCAACGCTACCATGATCGCATCATCCTCCTCTTCTTGAAAAGGATTTGTCCTCAAATCTTTGATACCTACCCAAAAACGAAGCAAGTTAGTAATAACAAGAATTGTATGACTAATATGCTTACCTTTAAACTCAAGTTTGTAGGTGCCATCCATTGCGTGCCCCATCACTGTTTGGAATCCCAGCTCCATGGCTGCCCTCTCCATGTAATCATTAATTACACCAATCATCAAATAATAAGTGACATGAATTGATAAGGAGAATATATCATTAAGCATTATAAAAATTAAATTCCTCCCCAAGCCTAGTTAACACACAAATGATATCCACACACGTGTATGACCTTAGCTCACTAGGAATAAGACATAGTCCATGCACGATATAAGAATCTAGCCAAAATGTCAATCTCTTATATGCAATGGATGTTTCACAATTCCACTCAACAGATCTCTTCATATGTAACCAACACATATAATCATGCATGTTATCAAAGATAAAAACACCACTATATGCATCACTAGTACATAACTCATGCAATGAATATAGAATGAAGAATTTATTCTCCTTAAAATTGTACTCATTATGCACATAAAAATTCTGATATTCATTCATGCCCTTTTCAACGCCATCATCAAACAAAAATGAATCATGCACATAGAACACATCAGATGTACTATCCATGCAATCATTTAATTCATCACAAGAACTTAAGCCTAATGCAAGTGAACTCTTGTGGCAGACAAATCCTACTAAATTAGTAACTCGTGGAAAATCAAAGTTCATAACAAGTACATGCATTTCATCAACAGTCTCACACCCATAACGACCAAGGAATAAAGACAAAATGACACCCGGTTCCCTAACCACCAAACTTGCACCCCATTCTACAAATTCTTGAAAACAAAGCAACACAACTTTAAGGTAAGGAAGAAAGTCATACCTCATAGTTGTTGTGTGGCCAACTAACCTTACCTCATCGCGATGGTACTTGTATCCTCGAGACTCAGACCTTTGGGTTCTCCCTACTACAAGACTAACTTGTCTCCTTGGCATGACAGCTCCAAAATCCTGCAAATAAGAAATAGCAATGCTCGGGATTGAACCGGCTATATCATCACAATAAGAATAAACCACCTTGTACAAAGGTATATGAAATGGGTTATGCAAGAATAAACAACTCTCATCCTCACTCTTTTCACTCTTTTGGGTCTTCAAATTGTTTTTCTTTTATTTTTCTTTTTCTTTGGCCTCTTTTCCTCTCTCTTTTTCTTTCCTCTCAATTTCTTTCCTCTCATTTTTCTTTTGTATGGCTATCTCACTCTTTTGATCACTCTTTGTTTCAGTCATTTCATTTTTATTTTCTAAGGCCGTCTCACTTTTTAATTCACTCTTTTTTCGGCCTCTTCTCTCTTCTTTTTTTTCAATTGGTCCTCCAACACTTGCTTTTGGGACAAAGGAAGTAATACATTGGTTTCCTTCTTCAATACAAAGGAGTACTTATTCTTGTATCCATCATGTGCCACCCTCCTATCATATTGCCAAGGCCTACCCAACAAGATATGACATGCATGCATGGGTACCACATCATACAAAACCTCATCCACATACTTCCCAATAGAAAAAGGCACTAGCACTTGTTTTGTTACCTTCACTTCCGCAAAATCATTCAACCATTGAAGCCTATATGGTCGAGGGTGTTTTAGTGTAGGCAAACCCAATGTCTCCACCATTTCAACACTAGCCACATTAGTACAACTCCCCCCATCTATGATTAAGTTGCAAACCCTTTGATTCACAAAATTACGTAGTATGGACCAAGTTCTCTCTTTGGTTAGTCTCCTCCTCCTTGACTTGGGCACTCATGATACGCCTAGTCACTAGTGTTTCACCTACAACCGCCTCATACCCCTCATCAGGATCCTCTAACGCAGGCATCTCATCATCGTCACTCTCACTTTGAGACTCATATTCACCATAGTCATTTAAAATCATCACCCTTTTATTAGGACAATCACTAGAAATATGCCCTAACCCTTGACACCTAAAACATTTAACATCTCTAGATCGATTAGAAGGAGTTTCAGATTTACCTTGTACTCCTTGCTTAGGCGCCTCTTGTTTGGTCTCAAATTTGGGCTTGGTCACCACCTTATTCTCCTCAGGCTTCACCGCATTTGATCTCCAAGAAGATGATGAACCCCCAGTTTGATTGGTGCGGCCAACTCCACGCCTTTTGAGTTGTTGCTCCACTTTTATGGCCATTTGCACCATCTCGTCTAGATCCAAGTAGTGCCTAAGCTCCACTTGATCTTGAATTTCCCTTTTTAATCCACAAAGAAAACGTGCCATGGTCGCCTCACTATCCTCCTCAATGTTTGCCCTAATCATGACGACTTTCATCTCCTTATAGTAGTCCTCAACACTCTTCACCCCTTGCCTTAAAGTTTGTAACCTCTTAAACATCTCCCTATAGTAGTGATTGGGCACAAACCTTTTTCTCATCACTCTTTTCATCTCACCGCAAGACTCAATAGGTCTCTCATTATACCTCCTTCTAGTGTTCACTAATTGATCCCACCAAATAAGAGCATAGTCTAAGAATTCCACCACCGCCAACCTCACATTCTTTTGTTCGGAGTAGTGGTGACATTCAAACACAAACTCTACCCTCTTTTCCCATTCTAAATATGCCTCCGGGTCAGATTTCCCATGGAACGATGGAATTTTCATCTTAATGCTACCCATGTTACCATCTTCCCTATCCCCATCATATCTACCCCGTACGACTTCTCTTTTTCCTCTACCGTATCCTCTACCTCTTCCATTCCTACCCCAATTTTCATTTTGACTCTCCTTGTCTCCTCCCAACTCGTACTCCTCATCCTCTCTACTCAAATCTTTAGGTTTAGACTTACTCCCACTAACACCAACCTCAAGCTTATCCAACCTTTCATGTAACGACTCCATTTGGGTCGACATCATCCTACTAAAATGCCCAAACAACGCCTCCATTTGAACCTTAGACAACCCCGGGTTCGAACTATCTCCTACCTCCCTCTCCATCTAATTTTCAAATTTGTACCTGCAAGAAAACGTTAGAAGAAACAAAATAATCCTCACCCAAATGCTCACGGTCACTCCAAAAAAAAATTCACTCGTCTTTTCTCTCAATTTTTTTTTTGCTCACAACAAATACTCACTACCCACTCCAAAGAAATAACACCCACACTCAAATGTTTCCACTCGAATTTGATGCTTCTCTCGAAGGTGTGCTCAAGCTTTGTATTTGAGTATATCAAACAATCAAGTTCCAACTTATGAACAAAAGAGTATTATAACAGCGTGATACGGCAATTACGTGGGAAATCTTTAGAGCGGAATTCTATCGAAGATTTTTCTCAGTTTCGTACCGAAAGGACAAGAAAGCAGAGTTTGAGAATTTGAAACAGGACCAACTGAATATTGAAGAATATGTTGCTAAATTCTCTACTTTATTACGTTTTGCTCCTCTTATAGCTGAGAATGATGAAGCTGTAGCGGATCAGTTCATCAACGGATTGAATGCTGAGATATCTTCCTTGGTAAAGGTAGAGTGACCCCAGCATTTTGGTGATGCGTTGAATAAAGCAAAGAGAGCTGAAGCAAGTTTGAGTCGACAACGAGGGAGGTTGGATGTGATCTGATCCCAGACACAGCAATCCCCTCTCAGATTTGATAGTGGCAGTACAAGTGGGAAGCCAGATTTGTTGAAAGCTCGAAAGAAACAGTTTAAGAAATTAGGGAGCGGACCGAGCGGTTCATCTAGCTCCAAGGGTTCTAGCCCGAGTTATACTGGAGTTTATTGCAGGACTTGCGGAGGAAAACATTCCACAGAGCAATGCCAAAGAGTACTTGGTAGTTGCCATATCTGCCGACAGTCAGGACATTTTGCTAGAGTTTGTCCACAGAGAGATTCCCGAAGATTTCTTGGAGCAGAATCATCTGGTTGTAGTGACCGAGGAACAGATCCAGGATGCACTTGATGATGTAGTGACAGGTATCTGTTCTTTTATGATTTTGTTGCATATGTATTGGGAGATTCTCATACATCTTATACATGATTTCTGAGTGAATTGCATTGATGTATGCTTTATTCTGTTGGGTCTGTATATACTGTAGTATTGATTTCTTTATCTTTTGGGGGAAAGATTGATACCAGTGAATTCTGTAAATATCGTATACTGCAGTGAAGTGAGAATGAGATTGAGTTATACTGTGTTGTACTTGTGTGGTCTGATTTTGACTGCATTATTGATATTGATGTATTGACAAGGACAAAACTATTATAGATTCTTGCTAGGAGATGGTAAGATTCGGACCTGAAATGGCCGAAAAATGAATAATATACGGTAAGGATTTTTGATTTAAAATTCCTTTGATATCTGTATTATTTATGACTCGATGATTATCGAAAAGAATGGAGTAATTCCTTATGTATTCAGTGGATTACTGAAACTGAGCGTATCATGGAATAATTTGCCAGTAGCAGGAGAATTGCTAAAGTATTCCTAGAGAAGATTCCGGGTTTTTTTATATCAGGGAGAGTGATTTCAGCCTTGATTTGATATCAGGTACTGTTCCTATTGTTAGAATTTCATACAGAATGATGTTGATTGTATCGGAAGAATTGAAATATCAGTCAGAAGATTTATTGCCTGAGAATTAGAAAGTTACATCTGATTGTGTGTTTCTCTGTAAAATAATTCATTTCTGATTATGGGTTGATGAATCCTATGTTCAGAGGTATTCTGATAATTTTATGCCGTCTATCTATGATATTTTGATATACTCGTGGCATATGACTGACTGAATTGAATACCTTGTATTGAATGATCTGAGAACTGAAATTGTTGTATACAGAAATTGTTCAGATATGAGTTTTGACTGAAACAGATTGTATTTGTGGGATGTAATATCCGATTATAGTATACCGATTGATCTTGACACAGTTGAGGCCGTGATCAGTGACTGAGGACGACACCGATGGCAGAAAAGTTAGAAATTCATATTTGTCTGCGGTTAGCAAATTATGATATGTGACTGTTGTTGTGAAATTGCTTGAGAATTGTTATTGTTCTTGATATGAAACTTTGTACGAACGAATAGTAAACACGATTAAAATCGAATCGCGCCTTCAATTCAATAACGAACAAAGAATCGTTGTTGTCCCGATCTTTTGAATCAAGTTTGAATGTGTGATATTCACCTCTAAATTATAAAAACTTAGCAATAAATATTCACGGATTAAACAATTGAGAAACAGACGAACCTTCAAGGAACTTGCCCCTGACAATCCGTATGGTATCAATCGACAAACGCCACAAGAAAGAATCTTGATAAGTTTGATTTTTGAATGAACACAAAGCAAAAGCTTTGAAAAGCTTGAGAGAAAAACTCTAAACTTTGATAAAATATCAATGATAATCTGAATTGTGTTTAATTTTCGTCCAACATGTTTTTATAAAACCAAAAGATATCAAAAATCTAGTCTCCAAAATAATTAAAACTCTAGAAAGGAAAATATTCTCGCGCAGCCGTCTCAGACACGGATCCCGTGTAGACCTCCGTGTACGGGTCCGTGTACGCACGGCCTTCGCAAATGTCATAGGACTCGGACCCCGTGTACAGATCCGTGCTCGGGTCCGTGTAGACACTGGAATTCTTCATCCTCGGCTGTAAAGGGCACGGACCCCGCGTACAGGTCCGTGTACACGTCCGTGGAGTCTTGGCCGTCTTCAACAATGCTTGAATGATATTCCTTTGGCCTCCCGACGTACTCCCATGCATCACGACCCCTTCATGCTTGCTCATGACTCCCTGTAGTGCCTCCTTGAACTTCTTTAGGCGTCCCCTCGTGACTGGTCCCTCCGGCAACTGCAAAGGATCCCATGCCTTCCTTGGAGCTTGACCACCCGTGTTCGTATCATCCTCCCCTTCTTGAAAAGGATTTGTCCTCAAATCTTGCTCGTCACCTACATCAAACAACGACAAATCACTAACATTAAAAGTAGAACTCACGTTATACTCACCTGGTAGATCGAGTCCGTAGGCGTTGTCATTAATCCTTCCTCAAGTGTAGCCACACCCAATCTCCCTTCTCAAATATCACCTTTTTCTTCCCTTTGTTGGCTTGCTTGGCATATTGCTCATTTCTCTTCTCAATGTTGGCCCTGACCTTTTCATGCAAGTTCCTAACAAATTCAGCGTTCTTTTTCCCATCCATGTTTAACCTTTCACTTACAGGTAAAGACATCAAATCCAACGGAGTCAAAGGATTAAAACCATAAAAAATCTCAAATGGCGAAAAATTTGTAGTAGAATGCACACTGCGATTTTATGCAAACTCAACAAATGGCAAACAATTCTCCCAATTCTTTAAGTTCTTTTTAAGAATAGCACGCAAAAGTTATAACGAAACTTAAGCTTTTTTTTGATTTGATACAACGCAAAAGTTATAACGAAACTTGAGCTTTTTTTTGAGAGAATTCTCAAAGAAAGTTTTATATAAAACTCAATTAATGACTCAAAAGTTTTTACAATGATAGATTTTCGAGTATATATTGTTCACAAATCTCAAAGATATCAAGTTACCAAAATAATTAAAACTCTAATTTAGGAACAAATATTCTCGCCTAAAACTAAAGGGCACGGACCCCGTGTATGCCTCCGGATGAGGGTCCGTGTACACTCGGTCAAAATATTCTCCAGCAAACAAAAGACACGAACCCCGTGTACAGGTCCGTGCTCGGGTCCGTGTAGACTCTGGAATTCTTCATCCTCGGTTGTAAAGGACACGGACCCCGTGTGCAGGTCCGTGTACACGTCCGTGTAGTCTCGGCCGTCTCCAACAATGCTTGAATGATATTCCTTTGGCCTCCCGACGTACTCCCATGCATCACGAACCTTTCGGCACTTTGCTCCTTGCCCGTGAGCCCTCCTTGATTGATCATAAGTCCCTGCAACGCGACCATGATCGCATCAACAATCATCTGTAAAACCAAAAAATTCAAATAACATTTCTAGATCCTCCAGCCAACTCTCACAATCGACTGGCGCCTCAATACCCCTCAGAATCGGCGGTTGAAACGATTGAAACCTCTTCAACTGTGTTTCCATCCGAGTTTCTGTCTCATCCATCTGATCCGTCGAGGTACTACCCAATACTCGAATTCTTCTTGGAGGTATATCTAATTACCACAAGGGTTAGTACCACATGAGATAAATCAATCTCAATCCCTTCCTGATCAGCTTACCTTCTGATCAAGAATTGGTTCTGATTCATTTTCAAATTAAACACATTACCAAATCAACCCAGGTATTCAGGTAACATGTATTTAAAAGCAGTAAACATAATATCATGCTAGCATACACAATGTAATTCCACATTATAAGTAAATCACATGCTAGCAATCACATGCAGGAAGGAAAACTCAATCTACCCCGCTCACTCTCTTCTATCTCAATCTCAAGAACCTACAGTTCTAGAACCTACTGTTCTGGAACCTAATGCTCTGATACCACCTGTTGTGGGGACCCGGACGCTAATTCTTTCCTTAATCGTCTTTAGGAATAATTCAAACAATTATAATAAACAGGGTCTAAATTTTTTTTTTAAAATACAAAGCGGAAACGTAATGTAATTCAATTCAAATTACATATTAAACATAAACATATAAATCTTGTATTATCTACAAGAATTTAACAAGGTTCAACTATATATCAGTGCTGAATCCTAAGTTGCTTCGAAGCCCGGATCTCCGAGCTATATAGTTCAGCCTCTTTCTCTTCTTGACCCTGATCCCATCCCACCTGTTGCCATGCACACATACAAACAAGACAATAGCCGGATAACTCCGGTGAGAATCACATTCTCAGTATAAATCATGTATACATGCAATCATAAAAACAATATAACAGCAAATAACGGATATTTCGAACATGTATCCAATCAGAATATAAATCCATATCAAGAATAAATCCTATTATAAACATGTACCATCATCAGGAACATAAATCGATATGTACCATATTCAGGAACATAATCAACATAAATCAATATAACTGACAATTAGACTCATGACTCCACATTTTAGACTAGACTCAATCCTAGCCTAGGGATCCCGGTTTCCAGATGTGGTATTCCTATATCGACCAACAGTAATAGAAAAGACTCCAGTTCTATCTACGTCGATAGGGTATCGATCACCAGTAATAGAAGAAGCTCGGATTCTATCCACATCGATATAGTATCGATCACCAGTAATAGAAGAAACTTCGATTCTATCCACATCGATATGATATCGATCATCAGTAATAGAAGAGTTACGATTCTATCCACATCGATACAGTACCGATCACCAGTAATAGAAGAAGCTACATTTCTATCCACATCGATAGCCAAACATCCGGTGACAGACTTTGGCACTATCGCCAATACACTATCTTGTGACATCGTGCAATGTGCCTGTGGCGATCCCACCACTATCAGGCACTTCTGTCACAAGATTATTCGTTTAATACCTGCTGTCTATAAATCAAGAGAACAAGTACATCAATCAAATCAATACAATAAGGTAAAGTATGTGATTTAGGGAAACTCGAGCCAAACCTCACTCGAGTTGTGCAATCCCAACTCAACATTAATTTATACCTTTATCATCTCGGTCCGACGAAGACGAAGTATTTAAGTCAACTCTGTCCATACCCAATCTGATAATGACAATCGAATAGATACAATATCAATTTATAACTCAGTTCAAAACCTGTTCTTATTAATACTCAAATCAAAACATAATCTGATCAATGCTAATCGACAAATGATACCACAATACCATCTCAACCAATACCGAGTCTGATCAATATCAATTTACGGATGTTTCGACGGTATAACAATACAGTCTCGATAACCATGTCAATTCCAACACCACAGATATAATACCAGAACTCATAATCAATATCGGTGCAACTCATAATTTCAATAACAATACAAATCTGATATCGAATCTCAATTAATCAATTCAAAAAATCATAACAATTACATAACCAGTCCGTTCTTTAATCGGACTTCGATTATACGATGTCCACTGTATCAGAAACACCATATATGATTCCTATTTAATTCTAACAACATCATAATTTCAAACGACATCAAAACGTAACAAAACTTACGCCCAGTTGTAGCTGTCTTCGCTAGAAGCACGGTGCTGTACTTAGATTTAAAATCAGACTGACGGAATTTGCGTGACGTTCAATTTTCACACATCAGGAACTTGGAGCTTCGGTTTCTTTCTTCTTTCATTCTGAATGATTGACGTTGCTTATATATATATATATATACATGCGTTGCTTACGGTTATGGCAAGTGGCTTGTTGCATGTTCTGCACGTCGCGCGCACAAAGTCGCGCATATGCGCCGGTTGTTCGGACCAGCATTTCATCTTCTCGCGCATATGCGCCAATCACTTCCACGCATATGCGCCGAACATTCTGTCCATCACGCGCATGTGCGCCATCTACGTCGCGCATATGCGCCGAACTCTCTGGAATTCTCCCTTGGCTTCTCGCATGGCTCGCGCATATGCGCGCCTCCGCCGCGCATGTGCGCCGAACTCTCTGGACGTTCCGCGCATGTGCGCGTATTGAGGTCGCGCATGTGCGCCCAACTCTCTGGACCCCTCGCGCATATGCGTGATTCTAAGTCGCGCATGTACGCGCATGGTTCTGTCTTCCTCGCGCATGTGCGCCCATACATGTCGCGCATGTGCGCGGGGGACTCTTCTTGCACCTCATGTCAAATCTTCTTTCGGCTCTCCCTGGTCTGATCTTTTCTGTCTATAATCATATCAATTAATCAATAAATCATTTCAGATTAATCTCGGATTACGGTAATTAAAATCACGGGCCTTACATGGTTCATGTGTGTGCATCAATTGCTTCAACTCACTTTTTTGGGCCATATATGATTCCTTTTTGGCCTCTTTCCTCTCATTTTCTTTCCCCTCATTTTATTTCCTTTTTTTTCCTTTTGTATGGGTATCTCACCTTTTTTGTCACTCTTTTTTTCAGTCATTTCATTTTTATTTTCAAAGACCATCTGATGCAAACGTGGTTGATCAAGCACCAAAGAAAACATGGGATTCGTTGGAATTGCCCGAAGGACGTATAACGAGGGGACGTAGCAAGAAGTTTAAAGAAGCACTTCAAGGACTCATAATGAACTACCAAGGAGGATCTACAAATTGGATGACTAAATTAGAAGAGGTTGGGAATCATGAGAATAATATTGGAGGTCTTTGGAATGTTATTCAAGTGCAATTGCCGAAGGTCCAGCGCACCCGCGCTAAAGCAGGGACCGCACCCGCGGTCCATGATAATCAAATTTAAGAAAATTTCCCGAAGCTGCACCGCACCCGCGGTCAAATCATTAGCGCACCCGCGGTCTGTTGCCGAAGCTGCACCGCACCCGCGGTCGGAACATCAGCGCACCCGCGGTCTTCACTGCCGTGTCAAACTTGCTAGACAACTTTCTTTATGACTTTTTGCCCTACTTTTTATTATTTTATTGTATTTATATGCATTGTATCAACTAAAAACATGATCATTCAGAAGTTTAAACATTATTGGAGATTTTCTCTCAATATTCAAGGCTATTTTAGCTTTGGTTCATAACAAAATCAAACTTATCAAAGATTGCATCTTCGTGGCGTTTGTCGATTGTTTTTTCGCTCGGATTGTCAAAACAAGATCTTTGAAGGTTCGTTTGAAATTCAATTGTTTTATCGTTGATATTTGTTGCTAAGTTTTAATCGCTTAGAGGTGAATATCACAAATCGTTACTTGTTTCAAAAGATCGGGACAACATAATCGATCCTTGTTTGTTATTGAACTGAGGGTACGATTTCGATATTCGTGCTTGCTTTTCATTCGTACGAGGTTTCGTATCATTTGGTATCAGAGCTTTGGCTCATTGAAATTCAAGTAAGTATCTTGTTCTTAATTTTCAGATCTGTCTAAAATTTTGTTCTGTTATCAGATCTATGGTATCCTTTCATTTCTTTTGTCAAATTTTTCTATATATATATATAAAATATATCTAAGAAAAGAAAAATATAAATTTCATTCTGTTATCAGATCTGTGTTATTCCTTCGTTTCTGTTTTCAGATCTGTGTAATCCTTTGTTATGTTTTCAAATCTGTGTTATTCTAGTGTTCTTGGCTTTGTGCAATCCAAGTGAGACAGTTGCAAGTGTTACGAGTTGAATCTTGATAGTTTGGTATACAAATATAAAGATTGATCACATCTTTGAGAGAACTATCACATTCGAGTGAAAATATTTGAGTGCGAATGTTATTTCTTTGGAGTGATTGTGAGAATATGGGTGAGGAACATCTTTTATTTCTACTAACATTTTCTTGCAGGTACAAAATCTGAAAGTAAAATGGAGAAGGAAGTAGGAGAAAGTTCGAACCAGGGGTTGTCTAAGGTTCAAATGGAGGCGTTATTTGGGCATTTTAGTAGAATGATGAGGGCCGAATTGGATTCTTTATATGAGAGGTTGGATAGGCTTGAAGTTAGCACTAGTGAAAATAAATCTAAACCTAAAGGTTTGGGTACAGTTGAAGAAGAAGAGGATGATTATGAATTAGGAGTAGAAGACGAGAGTCAAAACGAGAACTGGG
Organism: Primulina tabacum; assembly: GCF_025594145.1. Lineage (NCBI taxonomy): Eukaryota > Viridiplantae > Streptophyta > Magnoliopsida > Lamiales > Gesneriaceae > Primulina > Primulina tabacum. Next base: position 13,513,772 of record NC_134556.1, on the reverse strand, counting down.
GTAGGAGCGGAAGAGGTAGAGGATTTGGTAGGGGAAGAAGAGAAGCCTTACGGGGTAGGTACGATGATGAGAATAAGGAATATAATAACATAGGTAGCATTAAGATGAAAATTCCGTCGTTCCATGGTAAGTCGGATCTAGAGGCTTATTTAGAATGGGAAAAGCGAGTTGAATTCGTGTTTGATAGTCACCATTATTCCGAACAAAAGAAGGTTAGGTTGGCCGTGGTTGAATTTGTTGATTACGAACTTATTTGGTGGGATCAATTAGTTACCACTAAGAGAAGATGCAATGAGAGGCCTATAGAAACTTGGGCTGAGATGAAGAGCGTAATGAGGAAGAGGTTTGTACCAAATCACTACTATAGAGAAATGTTTAAGAAGTTACAAACTTTGAGACAGGGTGTGAATAGTGTTGAGGACTACTATTAAGATTGGAAGTAGTCATGATTAGAACAAATATAGATGAGGATAGTGAGGCTACTATGGCTCGTTTTCTGTGTGGTTTGAACAGGGAAATTCAAGACCAAGTGGAGCTTAGACATAACTTGGATCTAGATGAAATGGTGCAGATGGCGATAAAAGTGGAGCAACAACTCAAGAGGAGAGGAGTTGGCCGTACCACACAATATGGGAATACATCAAAACCTTGGCGTTCCAACGTTGTTAAACGTGAAGAAAGCAAGGTAGTGGTCAAACCCAAAGTTGACATTAAACAGGAGGCGCCTAAGCAAGGAGTGCAAGGTAAACCTGAAACTACTATTAATCGTTCTAGAGATATTAAATGTTTTAGGTGTCAAGGAGTTGGCCATATTGCTAGCCAATGTCCCAATAAAAGAGTGATGGTGTTGAATAATTATGGGGTGTATGAATCTCATAGTGAGGGAGATGATGGAGAGGATGAAGATGAGATGCCTGCATTAGAGGATCCTGATGAGGGATATGAGGCAGTTGTGGGCGAAGCATTAGTGACTAGGCGTATAATGAGTACCCAAGTCAAGGAAGAAGAAACTAACCAAAGGGAAAACTTATTCCATACTAGGTGTTTTGTCAATGGCAAGGTTTGCAATCTTATTATAGATGGAGGAAGTTGTACCAATGTTGCTAGTTTTGAGATGGTTGAAAAATTGAGCTTGCCTACTTTGAAACATCATCAACCATATAGGCTACAGTGGTTGAATGACTGTGCTGAAGTGAAAGTGAACAAACAAGTCTTGGTTGCGTTTTCGATTGGGAAGTATATTGATGAGGTGTTATGTGATGTGGTGCCAATGCATGCTTGTCATATTTTGTTAGGGAGACCATGGAAATATGATAGGCAAGTGACACATGATGGGTTTAAAAATAGTTATTCTTTTGTACTCAAGAAAGAACCCATTGTTTTACTTCCTTTGTCCCCAAAACAAATCATGGAAGACCAACGACAAAAGAAAAAAAGAGATGAGGCCGAAAGAAAGAGTGATATGAAACAATTGTTGCACGCACATGATACACTTGTGTTGATTATTTACAAAGAGATTCTCTTTAACACAAGTGATATAGTCGGAAATCTTCCGAGCATTGTTGTTTCACTTTTGCAGGAGTTTGATGATATATTTCCGGAGGAGCTACCTCAAGGAATACCACCATTGAGGGGGGATTGAGCACCAAATTGATTTTGTGCCCGGAAGTGCATTGCCAAATCGTCCAGCTTATAGAAGCAATCCGGATGAGACTAAGGAGCTTCAGCGACAGGTAAATGAATTGTTTGATAGGGGTTTTGTGTGTGAGTCCATGTCTCCTTGTGCTGTACCTGTTTTATTAGTTCATAAGAAAGATGGATCATGGAGAATGTGTGTAGATTGTAGGGCAATCAATAATATAACCATCAAGTATAGGCATCCCATACCTAGACTAGATGATATGTTAGATGAGTTGCATGGTGCATGTATTTTTAGTAAGATTGATTTAAAAAGTGGTTATCACCAAATTAGAATGAGGGAAGGTGATGAGTGGAAAACGACATTTAAAACCAAATATGGGTTATATGAGTGGATGGTCATGCCTTTTGGCTTAACTAATGCTCCTAGTACCTTTATGAGGTTGATGAATCATGTTTTGCGTGCTTACATAGGAAAATTTGTTGTGGTTTATTTTGATGATATTCTTGTGTATAGCAAAGATTTGGATGAGCATGTTGAGCATTTGAGACTTGTACATACAACACTTAGGGCTGAACATTTATATGCTAATCTTAAGAAATGTGATTTTTGTACAAGCAAACTTGTCTTTCTTGGTTTTGTGGTAATTTCACAGGGGATACAAATAGATGAGGACAAGGTAAGTGCTATTCGAGATTGGCCAACGCCTGCTAATGTTAGTCAAGTTCGAAGCTTTTATGGTCTTGCAAGCTTCTATAGGAGGTTTGTAAAAGATTTTAGCACACTGGCGGTACCGATGACGGCAGTGATTAAGAAGAACGTTCCATTCCACTGGGGCGAGGAGCAAGAGAAGTCTTTTAATATTATTAAACAAAAATTAATTAATGCGCCTTTACTTGTTTTGCCTGATTTTTCTAATACTTTTGAAATTGAATGTGATGCTTTAGGTGTAGGTATTGGAGGTGTTTTGATGCAAGGAGGACGACCAGTGGCGTACTTTAGTGAGAAACTCAATGGAGCAGCACTGAACTATCCAACGTATGACAAGGAGTTGTACGCGCTTGTGAGGACTCTGGAGATGTGGCAACACTACTTGAGGCCTAAGGAGTTTGTGATCCATACCGATCATGAGTCTCTAAAGTACCTTAGGGGACAACAGAAACTGAACAAGCGGCATGCTAAGTGGGTGGCATTCATAGGAACATTTTCCTACATAATCAAATACAAACAAGGTAAGGATAATGTAGTGGCCGACGCACTATCACGGAGGTACGTACTAATTTCTACCTTGGATTCAAAAATCTTGGGATTTGAATATATGAAAGAATTGTATGCGATGGATGAGGATTTTAAGGAAGTATTTGAAACATGTATGCATGGTCCACATGATAAATTTTATTTGCATAATGGGTTTTTATTAGAGAAGATAGATTGTGCATTCCTAAGTCATCAATTCGTGAATTACTTGTGAGGGAGGCACATGGTGGTGGTTTGATGGGGCACTTTGGTGTGGCTAAAACTTTAATTTGTTTGCATGAGCATTTTTATTGGCCACATATGAAACGTGATGTTGTACGTGTTTGTGAAAAATGCATTATTTGTAGACAAGCTAAATCTAGAACACAACCACATGGATTGTATACACCACTTCCTGTTCCTAGTGAACCCTGGATTGATATTTCTATGGATTTTGTTTTAGGTTTGCCAAGGACTAAGAAGGGGAGAGATTCAATATTTGTTGTTATTGATAGATTCTCTAAAATGGCACATTTTATTGCTTGTCATAAAACCGATGATGCATCGAACATTGCAGATTTGTTCTTTAAGGAAGTCGTTAGGTTGCATGGTATGCCTAGGACTTTTGTATCTGACCGTGATGTTAAATTTTTGAGTTATTTTTGTAAAACTTTGTGGGCTAAGCTTGGCACTAAACTGTTGTTTTCTACTACATGTCATCCTCAAACGGATGGACAAACTGAAGTTGTTAATAGAACTCTAGGAACACTTTTGCGTGCTATACTCAAAAAGAACTTGAAAAATTGGGAAGAATGTTTGTCATTTGTTGAGTTAGCTTATAACCGTAGCGTGCATTCTACTACGAATTATTCATCATTTGAAATTGTTTATGGTTTTAATCCTTTAACTCCTTTGGATTTGATGTCTTTGCCTGTGAGTGAAAGGTTGTACATGGATGGCAAGAAGAAAGCTGAATTCATTAGAATTTTGCATGAGAATGTCAAGAATAACATCGAGAGGAAGAATTTACAATATACGATGCAAGCCAACAAGGGGAGGAAAAAGATGGTTTTTGAAAAGGGAGATTGGGTATGGTTGCACTTAAGAAAGGAAAGATTTTCAGAAAAACGACGTTCGAAGCTCTTACCTAGGGGTGATGGACCATTTCAAGTGCTTGAAAAGATTAACGACAATGCCTACAAGACCTACCAGGTGAGTACAATGTCAGTTCTACTTTAAATGTTAGTGATCTTTCGTTGTTTGATGTAGGAGATGATCAAGATTTGAGGACAAATCCTTTTCAAGAAGGGGAGAATGATGCAAACGTGGTTGATTAAGCACCAAAGAAAACATGGGATTCGTTGGAATTGCCCGAAGGACCTATAACGAGGGGACGTAGCAAGAAGTTTAAAGAAGCACTGCAAGGACTCATGATGAACTACCAAGGAGGATCTACAAATTGGATGACTAAATTAGAAGAGGTTGGGAATCATGGGAATAATATTGGAGGTGATGTTAATCTTTGTACGACGAATAGCAAACACGATTAAAATCAAATCGCGCCCTCAATTCAATAATGAACAAAGAATCGTTGTTGTCCCGATCTTTTGAATAAAGTGTGTGTGTTGTGATTTTCACCATTAAACTAGGAAAAGTCTAGCAACAAATAATCACGAGATAAACAACCGAGATTATAACGAACCTTCGAAGAACAAGTCGACGACAATCCGCACAAGCACGATCGACAAACACCACAAAGTTAAAAACTTTGATAAGTTTGATTTTTGTTTGACAAAGCAAAAGCTTTAATTGTTTGAGAGAAATCTCAAGAACAATGATAAAATATCAATAAGAATTTGAAAAGTGTGTAAAATTTCGTCCAAAACATATTTATATGTCAAAAAGATATCAAAAATCTAGTCTCCAAAATAATTAAAATTCTAGAAAGGAAAATATTATTGCGCAGCCGTCTCAGACACGGACCCCGTGTAGACCTCCGTGTACGGGTCCGTGTACTCTCGGAAAAATCATCTTCAGCTTGAAACAAGGGGCACGGACCCCGTGTCCACCTCCGTGTATGGGTCCGTGTACACTCGGTCTTCGCAAATATCATAGGACACGGACCCCGTGTACTGGTCCGTGCTCGGGTCCGTGTAGACTCTGGAATTCTTCATCCTCGGCTGTAAATGACACGGACCCCGTGTGCAGGTCCGTGTACACGTCCGTGTAGTCTCGGCCATCTCCAACAATGCTTGAATGATATTCCTTTGGCCTCCCGACGTACTCCCATGCATCACGACCCCTTCATGCTTGCTCATGACTCCTTGTAGTGCCTCCTTGAACTTTTTTAGTCGTCCCCTCGTGACTGGTCCCTCCGGCAACTCTAAAGGATCCCACGCTTTCCTTGGGACTTGACCTTCCGTGTTCACATCATCCTCCCCTTCTTGAAAAGGATTTGTCCTCAAATCTAGTTCGTCACCTACATCAAATAACGACAAGTCACTAGCATTAAAAGTAGAACTCACGTTATACTCACCTGGTAGGTCGAGTTTGTATGCGTTGTCATTGATCCTTTCAAGGACTTGAAATGGTCCATCGCCCCTAGGTAGTAGCTTTGAACGTCGCTTCTCCGGGAACCTTTCCTTCCTTAAGTGTAGCCACACCCAATCTCCCTTCTCAAATATCACCTTCTTCTTCCCTTTGTTGGCTTGCTTGGCATATTGCTCATTTTTCTTCTCAATGTTGACCTTGACCTTTTCATGCAACGCCCTAACAAATTCAGCCTTCTTTTTGCCGTCCATGTTCAACCTTTCACTCACAGGTAAAGACATCAAATCCAATGGAGTCAAAGGATTAAAACCATAAACAATTTCAAATGGCGAATAATTTGTAGTACGATGCACGCAACGATTATAAACAAATTCAACAAATGGCAAACAGTTCTCCCAATTCTTTCAGTTCTTTTTAAGAATGGCACGCTGTTGTGTTCCTAAAGTTCTATTAATGACTTCAGTTTGTCCATCCGTTTGATGATGACAAGTAGTAGAAAACAACAATTTTGTGCCAAGTTTAGCCCATAACGTCTTCCGAAAGTAACTTAAGAATTTAACATCGCGATCAGAAACAATAGTCCTAGGCATGCCATGCAACCTAACGACCTCTCTAAAGAACAAATCCGCAATGTTAGATGCATCATCAGTCTTGTGACTGCGCCATCTTTGAAAATCTATCAACAACAATAAATATTGAATCCCTCCCCTTCTTAGTCCTAGGCAACCCCAAAACAAAGTCCATAAATATGTCAATCCAAGGTTAACTAGGGACAGGAAGTGGTGTATACAAACCATGTGGTTGTGTTCTAGATTTAGCTTGCTTACAAGTTATGCACTTATCACAAACACGTTCAACATCACGCTTCATATGTGGCCAATAAAAATGTTCATGCAAAGCATTCAAAGTCTTCGCAACACCAAAGTGTCCCATCAAACCACCCCCATGTGCCTCCCTAACAAGTAACTCACGAATTGATGATTTAGGGATGCACAACCTATCCTCTCTAAACAAGAAACCATGATGCAAATAAAATTTATCATGTGGACCATGCATACAAGTTTCAAACAAACTCTTAAAGTCCTCATCTAGCACATACAATTCTTTCACATGCTCAAACCCCAAAATTTTAGATTCCAAGGTAGAGATTAGTACGTACATCCGTGATAGTGCGTCGGCTACGACATTTTCCTTACCTTGTTTGTATTTGATGACGTAGGGGAATGTTTCAATGAATGCCACCCACTTGGCATGCCGCTTGTTCAACTTCTGTTGCCCCTTAAGGTGCTTTAGAGACTCGTGATCCGTATGAATCACAAACTCCTTAGGCCTCAAGTAGTGCTGCCACGTTCCTAGGGTCCTCACAAGTGCGTAGAACTCCTTATCATACGTGGGATAGTTAAGCGCTGCTCCATTGAGCTTCTCACTAAAGTATGCCACCGGCCGCCCTCCTTGCATCAACACTCCACCAATACCTACACCTGATGCATCACATTCAATTTCAAAAGTATTAGCAAAATCAGGTAAAACAAGTAAATGAGCATTAATTAATTTTTGCTTAATAAGATTAAAAGACTCCTCTTGCTCCTCGCCCCAATGGAATGGAACGTTCTTCTTGATTACCGCCGTTATCGGTGCTGCCAATGTGCTAAAATCCTTTACAAACCTCCTATAGAAGCTTGCAAGTCCATGAAAACTTCGGACTTGACCAACAGTAGTAGGCGATGGCCAATCTCGAATAGCACTTACCTTGTCTTCATCCACTTGTATCCCCTCTGAGCTTACCACAAAACCAAGAAAGACAAGTTTGCTTGTACAAAAATCACATTTCTTTAAGTTAGCATATAGATTTTCAGCCCTTAGTGTGATTAACACAAGTCTCAAGTGATTAACATGCTCATCCAAGTCTTTGCTATATACTAGGATATCATCAAAGTAAACAACAACAAATTTTCCTATGTATGCACGCAAGACATGGTTCAGTAACCTCATAAAAGTGCTAGGAGCGTTAGTCAAGCCGAAAGGCATGACCATCCACTCATATAACCCATACTTGGTTTTAAAAGCCGTTTTCCACTCATCACCTTCTCTCATCCTAATTTGGTGATAACCACTCTTCAAATCAATTTTGCTAAATATACAAGCACCATGCAATTCATCTAACATATCATCTAGCCTAGGTATGGGATGCCTATACTTAATGGTTATGCTATTGATTGCCCTACAATCTACACACATACGCCATGAGCCATCTTTCTTAGGAACTAATAAAACAGGTACCGCACAAGGTGACATGGACTCACGCACAAAACCCCTATCTAACAACTCACTTACCTGCCGTTGAAGCTCCTTCGTCTCCTCTGGATTGCTCCTATAAGCTGGACGATTTCGCAATGCACTCCCAGGCATCAAATCAATTTGGTGTTCAATACCCCTCAAAGGCGGTAGTCCTTGAGGTAGCTCCTCCAGAAATATATCATCAAATTCCTGCAATAGTGAAATAACAATGCTCGGAAGGGAACCGGCTATATCACTTGTGTTAAAGAGGATCTCTTTATAAAGAATTAACACAAGTGGTTCATGTGTGTGCAACAAGTGTTTCAACTCACTTTTTTGGGCCATATATGATTTCTTTTTGGCCTCTTTCCTCTCATTTTCTTTCCTCTCTTTTTCTTCCCTCTCATTTTTCTTTTGTATGGCTATCTATCTCTTTTTATCACTCTTTTTTTCAGCCATCTCATTTTTGTTTTCAAAGGCCATCTCACTTTTTAGTTCACTCTTTTTTTCGGCCTCATCTCTCTTCTTTTTTTTTAAATGGTCCTCCAACACTTGCTTTGGGGACAATGGAAGTAAAACAATGGAATCTTTCTTCATCATAAATGAATACCTATTCTTGTACCCATCATGTGTCACCCGCCTATCATATTGCCAAGGTCTACCCAACAAGATATGACATGCATGCATGGGTACCACATCACACAAAACCTCATCCACATACTTCCCAATAGAAAAAGTCACCAACACTTGTTTGTTCACCTTCATCTCCGCACAATCGTTCAACCATTGAAGCCTATATGGTTGGGGATGCTTTAATGTAGGTAAACCCAATTTTTCAGCCATCTCACTACTAGCCACATTGGTACAACTCCCCCCATCTATGATTAAATTGCAAACCTTTTGATTTAAAAAACACCCAATATGGAACAAGTTTTCTCTTTGGTTAATCTCCTCCTCCTTGACTTGGGCACTCATGATACGCCTAGTCACTAGTGCTTCACCTACAACCGCCTCATATCCCTCATCGGGATCCTCTAACGCAGGTATCTCATCATTATCGTCTTCCCCCTCACTTTGAGACTCATACTCACCATATTCATTCAAAATCATCACTCTTTTATTAGGACACTCACTAGAAATATGACCCAACCCTTGAAACCTAAAACATTTAACATCTCTAGATGGATTAGAAGGAGTTTCAGAATTACCTTGTACTCCTTGCTTAGGCGCCTCTTGTTTGGTCTCAAATTTGGGCTTGGTCACCACCTTATTCTCCTCACGCTTCACCGCATATGATCTCCAAGAAGATGATGAACCCCCAGTTTGATTGGTGCGGCCAAATCCACGCCTTTTGAGTTGTTGCTCCACTTTTATGGCCATTTGCACCATCTCGTCTAGATCCAAGTAGTGCCTAAGCTCCACTTGATCTTGAATTTCCCTGTTTAATCCACAAAGAAAACGTGCCATGGTCGCCTCACTATCCTCCTCAATGTTTGCCCTAATCATGACTACTTCTGTAGAACCCGTAAATCAGTAGACGTATAAGCCATGCATAATTCTAGATTTTTTTTAATTTAATTGACTTCATTGCATGATTATTTTAAATGCATTTATTTGAAGTTAATTATTTATTATTTCAGTTCAGTAATATGATTTTTAGCATTTCAGCATTTTCAGTGAGGCCGGACCGGAGTTAGAGTTTTGAGATAGAATTTAAGATTCGAGAAATATTTCCAGAAGTTAATTTAGCTAGCAAGTAAGTTCATTTAAGTTAAAAAAAAGAAGTTTAAGGAATTATTTAAGTTAGTTGAGGATTTTAATTTAATTATTGGAGGTGATTAAGAAATGAGCTCATTTAAGTTACTTAATTAAGGGGTTAGTTCACTAAATTAATTAAAGGATTAGTAAGGCTTTCAAGGATTATTAGTTGACTAGATAATCAATTTTCCCCCTACCATTTATCATGCATTTTCGGCCACACCCCTAGAAGAACAAACTAGGACTTGCCAACTCACCTTTGACCCATTCTTGGTTGATTAGCATGCTAATTCTTTTAGCTATTTTTCCACCTTAATTAATTAATACTAGACCACTATCCTAACCCTTGTTTGGCATGATAAAATCGGCCACTATAGTCTAGAACCACCCAAGAGATCATTTGATAGCAATTCAAAATTCAAAATTCAAATGCATGAAGACTTGGTCTTGATATGATCCTATTTTTGTGCACCCTTCTCCTCACCTTCATAACCATCACTCCCCCTCCACCTCCACCGAAAATAAGACCCCTTTTCAGTAGAAAAAACGTGAATAACAGCTAGGGAGAAAGGGAGAAAAATCGAGAGCCAAGAAAGGTAGAGAAGCAAGCCACTCCGTCTCCTCCGCGCCGTCTCGTCTCTTCTTTTCGTTTTCTTTCGAAACGAAACCAGGCATGTCTAGATTTCTTTCAAACCTCAATCAAGTCATATTATCATTTATTTTTCAGTACATGATCATGTTTTAGCAAGTAAAAATCGAGATCCATGTCAAAATATTTTGGGAACACACATGCAGAATTTCGGCTCTTCATGGCAAGCTTCACGATTTCTTTTGGTTTGTGAGTTTCAGGTATTGGATCGACTCCAGGCTCCCAAGGCGGCTTGTATACATGTAGTAGGATGCATTAGGACCATGTTGGTCCATTCAAACCAGCCCCATACTTGCTGGAAAACCGAAATGACAGCAAGTTCCCCATAAGTGCAGAAATGTGATTCGAAATTTCAGTTTTGTGTCAAGGGTTGTGGATCTGATCTTGGCTGCCCCAAGGGCCTTTAGCCATGGTTGGATCACTTCCCTAGCATGTCTAAGATGTGACTAAGTCGCTCTTTTGGTGGCTTGGTCCATGGCTCATCGGTTTTTAAATAATCAACAAGAACAGCCCCTTTCCCCATTCGGCCCTTCCATTTTTCAGCATATGGTTCGTTTCTTTTGTGGCTTGGTGTGGATCTTGGTTGGCCTATGGCCCTTAGCCACGGTTTGTATCATGCTCCTAGATGTCTAGATCGTGCCATGGTCAATCAAATGGCCACTGGAACGACGCAAGACATCGATCATAGCATAAACACTACACACGCATGCACGTTGCTCTCGGTTGGACCCTTCGGTTAAGATTTGGTGTGATGCGGATTGTGGCTGGCCTAGGGCCCTTAGCCATGGTTCAAATCATTCCTTGGGATGTTGGTAAGAGTCTCTGGTCGGTGGTTCACGCCCCTAACGGCCAATAGTCTCGAAACCAATGCAAGTCTTGTAGTGCGCAGCTGCTGTATTTTTTTGACAGCAAGTATGCTGCTGTTCAGAAGCGTCGTTTGAGTTCTTGGTTGGCTTTTAGCCCATGGCCTTGGACTGGACAGTGCCTCATTGAGTTAGGAAGGTCATGTTTTCGACCGTTTGCATTTGGATCATTTTTGAGGTCGTACGAGAATTTACGGTGCAATGTGCCAAATTGACTCTCGAAAGAGCGTTTCGTGTTTTGGCCTCCATTCCACCTAGATTTCGACCCTATCATTTTAGGAACATTATTTTATGATTTTTCAGCGTATTTTAATGATGACTATATGTCGGTTCAGTGTCGGTTCAGGTTGGCTCGGAGTCATGATTAAATGCGAAGTCATTAGGCGTCATAGTCGCATCTTTTGAACGTAAATTGCATAGTTGATTAAGTTTAAGCTATTGCATATTTTTCATGGCACAGTTAGGTTGCAGCGAGCCTGGGAACGATCCAATCCAATCCAGTTGGTAAAATTACGGGGAATTTTCATTACGCCAGTTAATTATTTTACGTGCATTAAATAGAAAATGATTATTTTTGAGATTTATGCGATATGGCTTGTGGTTCATTCACTATGTGGGAGTGTTATTTTATACGGTCGCCAGTGACCGATCAGTTCAGTATGGTACCACCCGGTCGCCAGTGACCGGCCAGCTCAGTTCAGTTTCAACCTCCCCGGTAGCCAGTTACCGATCAGTTCAGCTTAGTGCAGTGGCCACAGGCGTAAAACATAATCTCAACAGAAAATTTTATCAGTTATTTCAGTACAGGCTCCAAGGAGCAAATATTTTTACAGTGACTTCCAGTTCAGTTATGCACGTATTATAATTGCTCAGTACAGATTATTTTCAGTATGCCTCAGGACAGGATATTTTATCACATGCATATTTTAAATTCAGATTTTTACTCGTTACCTGCGATTTATGCATGCTGAGTCTTTAGGCTCACTAGACTTGATTGTTGTAGGTACTGATGAGGCCAGGGCCTAGGGCGGGGACCAGTGAGCCAGCTTGGGTCGGCAGTAGTGGCACCCGAGGACCTCAGAGCAGCAGTTGTTATTTTCTTCGCAAACAATTTTTATCAGTTGTTGGATATTTTTAAATCGTTGTTGTTGGCAAAACTTTGATTTTCTTCCGCTGCAATATTTTGAAATATTGAACTTGATTCACCAGTGATTTTATGAATGAGGCCATTTAAGTTCTTTTAAAAAGAAAATTTTTAATTTTCCGCAAATTTTCAAGCAAGGAGTTCGAGGGCCTTCACAGTTGGTATCAGAGCGGTGGTTCTGTATAGGGTTTCACTACTACTGACCGCGAGAAGCTCACGAAGCCACGCCTTTGGTCTGTAAGTTTTTCAGTTCAGCATTTTGTTCAGCATTTTAGTTAAAGCATGAATTATTTTGTCAACATGCTTCCAGATTTTCAGTATTTCAGAGTTCATTTAAAATAAAGTATGGAATTATGCATGTTAGTTACGTATGGGTTATGTTGGAACAGTATGCCCCCTAGACGCATTTTAGAGCGCAACAGAGAGGTGGAGCCTCGCCGAGAGGACAGAGAGGAGCATAGACCGGAGGGAGACCTACCACCTCCTCCACCGCCCCCACCGGACATGAGTGCCCAGATGTTAGCTGGGATGGCACAGTTCTTCGCACAGTTTGCGGGGGGCAATGCCGCTGCCGTAGCCGCAGCCGCAGCCAGGCCGACAGGGCCCGAGGCAGTGTATGAGCGATTCATGAAGATGCGCCCGAAGGAATTCTCTGGGACATCTGACCCCATGGTTGCCGAGGGATGGATCAAATCCCTCGAGGTTATCTTCGATTTTATGGAGCTGGGGGACGCAGACCGAGTCCGATGTGCCACCTACCTGTTCATTGGAGACGCTCGCTTATGGTGGGAAGGAGCTTCGGTAGCCCTGACCTTGGCTACACGTTCTTGGACCCGCTTTACGGAGGTTTTCTACTCCAAGTATTTTGCTGAGGAGGTTCGCACCAGGCTGACCACCGAGTTCATGAGCCTGAGACAGGGGGATATGTCGGTTACGGAGTTTATCCGTAAGTTCGAGAGGGGCTGTCACTTTGTGCCCCTGATAGCGAATGATGCCAAAGCCAAGCTGATGCACTTCCTGGTGGGTTTACGGCCGATCTTGCGCCGGGATGTTAGGGTATCTGACCCTGCTACTTATGAGATTGCCGTCTCCAAGGCCTTAGCCGCAGAGCAGGATCTGCGGGATATCGAGAGGGATCGCCAGGGCAAGCGCCCAGTCCAGGCACCGCACCGCCCTCCTCCTCATCAGCATCAGCAGCAGAATAAGAGGCCTTTTCATGGACCGCCCAGGAACAGAGGCCAGCAGCAGCAGCAACAGCAGCAGCGGGGACGGCCAGCCCCGAGGACTCAGGAGCACCCAGTTTGTCCCAGGTGCTCACGTCGCCATCCTGGAGCATGTATGGCTGGCTCAGGAAAGTGTTTTAAGTGTGGCAGTCCAGACCACATGTTGCTGCAGTGCCCTCAGAGAAATCTGCCTACCCAAGGCAGAGTTTTTGCTCTCCATGCCGCGGAAGCCAACCCGGAGACTATGTTGTTGACAGGTACCTTTAAACTTTAAGTTATTATTTGAATTTCCGCGTTTTGGGAATCGGGATTTAGATTTTGAACTTAGAACTGTTATAGGATTGCATGCTCTACTCAGATTTATTTCGGGGAAATTAAGCTAGAGGAACCTAGACCTTTGCGTGTCTATAAACTTAGAGCTCCGCTCTTTCAGGGAGAATTTTTATATCTGGTTCCGCTACCAAGGCCTTGATAGATTCAGGGGCCACTCACTCATTTATTTCGGAGGTCTTTGCAAACTTTCTCAAGATCCAGACCATTGGGCTAGATACAACCTTTTCAGTAGTGTTGCCGTCAGGCGAGGAGATGGCAGCCACCAATGTTATCCGAGATATAGACCTTGAGCTGCACGGTAATCTTGTTTATGCGGATCTGATTGTGCTACCGATGCCGGAATTTGACATCATCCTAGGGATGGACTGGCTATTGAGGAACAGAGTGTTGATAGACTTCCAGCGGAGATCCGTTCTTGTCCGACCGCCTGGAATGGAGCAGTTCTTATTTGAGCCGGACAGGTACTTTCCTTTACCGCGCATTATTCCATATGTTCAGGCTAGGAAGCTCATGCATAGAGGGTGTCGGGCATTTCTAGCAACCCTTTTATCTGTCCCCGAGGAACCCAGCCAGTCAGCCTCAGATGTTCCGATTGTCAGAGATTTCTTAGACGTTTTTCCCGAAGACGTCTCTGGTATGCCACCCGAGAGAGAGGTGGAGTTTTCCATTGAGCTTATGCCAGGTACGGCTCCGATATCCAAAGCGCCGTACCGACTAGCACCGACAGAGATGGCAGAGCTTAAGAAGCAGATCCAGGAACTTCTCGACAAGGAGTTCATTCGCCCGAGCTTTTCTCCATGGGGCGCGCCAGTCTTATTCGTGAAAAAGAAGGATGGCTCGATGAGGCTTTGCATTGACTACCGGGAGTTGAACAGGGTTACAGTGAAGAATAAATACCCACTGCCGAGGATTGAGGATCTGTTTGACCAGTTGCAGGGAGCTTCGATTTTCTCCAAGATAGATTTGCGTTCCGGTTATCACCAGTTGAGGGTGAGAGATGCTGATGTCTCGAAGACAGCTTTCAGGACTCGTTATGGTCACTACGAGTTCCTTGTGATGCCGTTCGGTCTGACGAATGCGCCAGCGATCTTCATGGATCTCATGAATCGCGTATTTCAGCCGTACCTCGACCAGTTTGTGATAGTGTTCATAGATGACATTCTCGTCTACTCCAAGAGTCGGGAGGAGCACAGCAGGCATCTGACCACAGTGTTGCAGACATTGCAGAAACATAAACTATTCGCAAAGTTTTGTAAGTGCGAATTCTGGTTAGAGAAGGTGGCGTTCTTGGGCCACATTGTTTCTAGCAGTGGTATTGAGGTAGACCTGGCGAAAGTTGTAGCAGTCAGAGATTGGGTTGTGCCTCAGAATGCATCCGAGATCCGCAGTTTCCTTGGGCTAGCAGGATATTACAGAAAATTCATCCAAGGATTTTCCTCTATTGCCGTTCCACTCACAGCACTGACAAAGAAAAATGTGAAGTTTGTGTGGAGCGAGGAGTGTCAGAAGAGCTTCGATACTTTGAAGCAAGCTCTTATCTCAGCACCCGTTTTGGCTGTACCGTCAGGTTCTGGTGAGTTTGTCCTTTACACCGATGCTTCGAAGCTTGGTTTAGGTGCAGTTTTGATGCAGCATGGGAGAGTGATAGCGTATGCTTCTCGACAGCTGAAAATCCACGAGAAGAATTACCCTACCCATGATCTGGAGTTAGCGGCCGTAGTTTTTGCTTTGAAGATTTGGAGGCACTATCTGTATGGAGAGAAGTGTCAGATCTTTACCGACCATAAGAGCCTCAAGTATTTCTTTACGCAGAAGGAGCTGAACATGCGTCAGAGACGTTGGTTGGAGCTTGTGAAAGACTACGATTGTGACATTAGCTACCACCCGGGTAAAGCTAATGTAGTTGCGGATGCTTTGAGCAGGAAAGTCGCAGTGATGGCTCATTTGACGATTCAGAAACCTCTTCAGATCGAGATGCAGAGGTTTGATCTTGAGACTTATCCTCGAGGTAGAGTTCCTCGTTTATCTACCTTGACTATCCAGTCCTCTCTTATTGACCGTATTCACAGCGGTCAGGCAGCAGATGAGCAGTTGGCACAGTGGAAGAAGAGAGATGAAGCTAAGGGCAGTGTTTTGTATTCAGTCAGCGACGGTATTGTGAGATACCGAGATAGGATATGGGTTCCCAGCAGTGATTCTATCCAAGCAGACATCTTATCAGAGGCCCATACGTCCCCGTACTCCATTCACCCTGGGAGTACGAAGATGTACAAAGATCTGCAGCTATTGTATTGGTGGCCAGGAATGAAGAAGGACATCAGGCGTTTTGTATCCGAGTGCCTGACTTGCCAGTTAGTGAAGGCCGAGCATCAGAGACCAGCAGGTTTGCTCAAGCCTCTTCCTATTCCCGAGTGGAAGTGGGAGAACATTACCATGGACTTTGTGACCGGATTGCCGAGGTCAGCCAGAGGATCGAATGCTATCTGGGTGATTGTAGATCGTCTTACCAAATCAGCGCACTTCTTGCCTATTAAGACGACTTTCACCATGGTTCAGTATGCAGAGCTGTATATCCGAGAGATAGTCCGACTCCACGGTATTCCAGTTTCTATCGTATCCGACAGAGATCCCAGATTCACTTCCTCGTTTTGGAAGAGTTTGCATTCGACTTTGGGTACGAAGTTGCTGTTTAGCACAGCTTTCCATCCGCAGACAGATGGACAGTCGGAGCGAGTTATTCAGATCTTAGAGGATCTTCTCCGTGCTTGCGTCATTGATTTCTCTGGGAGTTGGGAGTCGAACTTACCATTGGTAGAGTTCACCTATAACAACAGTTTCCAATCGTCTATAGGTATGGCTCCGTATGAAGCGCTGTATGGTCGCAAGTGTAGATCTCCTGTTCATTGGGATGAAGTAGGAGAGAGAGCAGAGTTGGGTCCAGAGATTGTTCAGCAGGCAGCAGATGTAGTAGTCAAGATCCGTGATAGGATGAGGACTGCTCAGAGCCGACAGAAGAGTTATGCCGATCAGCGGAGGAGAGAGTTAGAGTTTGCAGTGGGCGATCATGTCTTCGTGAAAGTGGCACCTATGAAGGGTGTCATGAGATTTGGCAAGAAAGGGAAGCTCAGTCCGAGATTCATTGGACCGTTTGAGATCCTCGACAGAGTTGGGACGCTAGCGTATCGTGTGGCTCTTCCGCCGAATCTGGCCGGAGTACACAATGTCTTTCACGTCTCCATGCTGAGGAAGTATATGGCAAATCCTTCGCATGTGCTGAATTTCGAGCCGTTGCAGCTTACTCCGAACTTATCTTATGAGGAGAGACCCGTGCAGATCCTAGACAGAGAGGAGAAGAAACTTCGGAACAAGTTGGTTAAGCGAGTCAAAGTCAAATGGCTCAACCATTCAGAGGAGGAAGCTACGTGGGAGTCTGAGCCGGAGATGAGAAGTCGATACCCCGAGTTATTCGGTGAGTTCTAATTTCGAGGACGAAATTTATTTTAAGGGGGGAAGGATTGTAGAACCCGTAAATCAGTAGACGTATAAGCCATGCATAATTCTAGATTTTTTTTAATTTAATTGACTTCATTGCATGATTATTTTAAATGCATTTATTTGAAGTTAATTATTTATTATTTCAGTTCAGTAATATGATTTTTAGCATTTCAGCATTTTCAGTGAGGCCGGACCGGAGTTAGAGTTTTGAGATAGAATTTAAGATTCGAGAAATATTTCCAGAAGTTAATTTAGCTAGCAAGTAAGTTCATTTAAGTTAAAAAAAAGAAGTTTAAGGAATTATTTAAGTTAGTTGAGGATTTTAATTTAATTATTGGAGGTGATTAAGAAATGAGCTCATTTAAGTTACTTAATTAAGGGGTTAGTTCACTAAATTAATTAAAAGATTAGTAAGGCTTTCAAGGATTATTAGTTGACTAGATAATCAATTTTCCCCCTACCATTTATCATGCATTTTCGGCCACACCCCTAGAAGAACAAACTAGGACTTGCCAACTCACCTTTGACCCATTCTTGGTTGATTAGCATGCTAATTCTTTTAGCTATTTTTCCACCTTAATTAATTAATACTAGACCACTATCCTAACCCTTGTTTGGCATGATAAAATCGGCCACTATAGTCTAGAACCACCCAAGAGATCATTTGATAGCAATTCAAAATTCAAAATTCAAATGCATGAAGACTTGGTCTTGATATGATCCTATTTTTGTGCACCCTTCTCCTCACCTTCATAACCATCACTCCCCCTCCACCTCCACCGAAAATAAGACCCCTTTTCAGTAGAAAAAACGTGAATAACAGCTAGGGAGAAAGGGAGAAAAATCGAGAGCCAAGAAAGGTAGAGAAGCAAGCCACTCCGTCTCCTCCGCGCCGTCTCGTCTCTTCTTTTCGTTTTCTTTCGAAACGAAACCAGGCATGTCTAGATTTCTTTCAAACCTCAATCAAGTCATATTATCATTTATTTTTCAGTACATGATCATGTTTTAGCAAGTAAAAATCGAGATCCATGTCAAAATATTTTGGGAACACACATGCAGAATTTCGGCTCTTCATGGCAAGCTTCACGATTTCTTTTGGTTTGTGAGTTTCAGGTATTGGATCGACTCCAGGCTCCCAAGGCGGCTTGTATACATGTAGTAGGATGCATTAGGACCATGTTGGTCCATTCAAACCAGCCCCATACTTGCTGGAAAACCGAAATGACAGCAAGTTCCCCATAAGTGCAGAAATGTGATTCGAAATTTCAGTTTTGTGTCAAGGGTTGTGGATCTGATCTTGGCTGCCCCAAGGGCCTTTAGCCATGGTTGGATCACTTCCCTAGCATGTCTAAGATGTGACTAAGTCGCCCTTTTGGTGGCTTGGTCCATGGCTCATCGGTTTTTAAATAATCAACAAGAACAGCCCCTTTCCCCATTCGGCCCTTCCATTTTTCAGCATATGGTTCGTTTCTTTTGTGGCTTGGTGTGGATCTTGATTGGCCTATGGCCCTTAGCCACGGTTCATATCATGCTCCTAGATGTCTAGATCGTGCCATGGTCAATCAAATGGCCACTGGAACGACGCAAGACATCGATCATAGCATAAACACTACACACGCATGCACGTTGCTCTCGGTTGGACCCTTCGGTTAAGATTTGGTGTGATGCGGATTGTGGCTGGCCTAGGGCCCTTAGCCATGGTTCAAATCATTCCTTGGGATGTTGGTAAGAGTCTCTGGTCGGTGGTTCACGCCCCTAATGGCCAATAGTCTCGAAACCAATGCAAGTCTTGTAGTGCGCAGCTGCTGTATTTTTTTGACAGCAAGTATGCTGCTGTTCAGAAGCGTCGTTTGAGTTCTTGGTTGGCTTTTAGCCCATGGCCTTGGACTGGACAGTGCCTCATTGAGTTAGGAAGGTCATGTTTTTGACCGTTCGTCATTTGGATCATTTTTGAGGTCGTACGAGAATTTACGGTGCAATGTGCCAAATTGACTCTCGAAAGAGCGTTTCGTGTTTTGGCCTCCATTCCACCTAGATTTCGACCCTATCATTTTAGGAACATTATTTTATGATTTTTCAGCGTATTTTAATCATGACTATATGTCGGTTCAGTGTCGGTTCAGGTTGGCTCGGAGTCATGATTAAATGCGAAGTCATTAGGCGTCATAGTCGCATCTTTTGAACGTAAATTGCATAGTTGGTTAAGTTTAAGCTATTGCATATTTTTCATGGCACAGTTAGGTTGCAGCGAGCCTGGGAACGATCCAATCCAATCCAGTTGGTAAAATTACGGGGAATTTTCATTACGCCAGTTAATTATTTTACGTGCATTAAATAGAAAATGATTATTTTTGAGATTTATGCGATATGGCTTGTGGTTCATTCACTATGTGGGAGTGTTATTTTATACGGTCGCCAGTGACCGATCAGTTCAGTATGGTACCACCCGGTCGCCAGTGACCGGCCAGCTCAGTTCAGTTTCAGCCTCCCCGGTAGCCAGTTACCGATCAGTTCAGCTTAGTGCAGTGGCCACAGGCGTAAAACATAATCTCAACAGAAAATTTTATCAGTTATTTCAGTACAGGCTCCAAGGAGCAAATATTTTTACAGTGACTTCCAGTTCAGTTATGCACGTATTATAATTGCTCAGTACAGATTATTTTTAGTATGCCTCAGGACAGGATATTTTATCACATGCATATTTTAAATTCAGATTTTTACTCGTTACCTGCGATTTATGCATGCTGAGTCTTTAGGCTCACTAGACTTGATTGTTGTAGGTACTGATGAGGCCAGGGCCGAGGGCGGGGACCAGTGAGCCAGCTTGGGTCGGCAGTAGTGGCACCCGAGGACCTCAGAGCAGCAGTTGTTATTTTCTTCGCAAACAATTTTTATCAGTTGTTGGATATTTTTAAATCGTTGTTGTTGGCAAAACTTTGATTTTCTTCCGCTGCAATATTTTGAAATATTGAACTTGATTCACCAGTGATTTTATGAATGAGGCCATTTAAGTTCTTTTAAAAAGAAAATTTTTAATTTTCCGCAAATTTTCAAGCAAGGAGTTCGAGGGCCTTCACAACTTCCATCTCCTTATAGTAGTCCTCAACACTATTCACCCCTTGCCTTAAAGTTTGTAATCTCTTAAACATCTCCCTATAGTAGTGATTGGGTACAAACCTTTTTCTCATCACTCTTTTCATCTCATCCGAAGACTCAATAGGTCTCTCATTATACCTCCTTCTAGTGGTCACTAATTGATCCCACCAAATAAGAGCATAGTCTAAGAATTCCACCACCGCCAACCTCACCTTCTTTTGTTCGGAGTAGTGGTGACACTCAAACACAAACTCTACCCTCTTTTCCCACTCTAAGTACGCCTCCGGGTCAGACTTCCCATGGAACGATGGAATTTTCATTTTAATGCTACCCATGTTACCATCTTCCCTACTCCCATCATATCTACCTCGTACGGCTTCTCTTCTACCTCTACCGAATCCTCTACCTCTTCCATTCCTACCCCAATTTTCATTTTGACTCTCCTCGTCTCCTCCCAAATCATATTCCTCCTTTTCTTCTCCTCTACCCAAATCTTTAGACTTAGCCTTACCCCCACTAGTACCAACTTCAAGCTTATCCAATCTTTCATATAACGACTCCATTTGGGTCGTCATCATCTTACTAAAATGCCCAAACAACGCCTCCATTTGAACCTTAGACAACCCCGGGTTCGAACTATCTCCTACCTCCCTCTCGATTTAATTTCAAATTTGTACCTGCAAGAAAATGTTAGTAGAAACAAAATAATCCTCACCCAAATGCTCACGGTCACTCCAAAGAAATTCACTCATCTTTTCCCTCTTATTTTGTTTGCTCACAACAAATACTCACTAGTCACTCCAAAGAAAATACACTCGCACTCAAGTATTTTTCACTCAAATTCGATAGTATCCTCGAAGATGTGCTCAAGCTTTGTATTTGTATATCAAACAATCAAGTTTACCTTGTGAACAATTGTGATCGACTCACTTGGACTGTGTAGACAAGAAATTTGAAGGTGTGATAATAATAATTTTTTTTTTTGACGGTGTGAGACAAGTGTATATGACTCACAACAGAGAATAGAACAAATTACCAAAAAGAAATAATAGGGAATTTTCGGATTTTTGGTATTTTTTTTTTAATTCCGAAAATTCAAAGAAAAAAATAAAGGCACAAAATTTCGCGTATCACAGATTCACGAACGACGAAGAGTAATAGAACAAATTAGATCTGAAAGCGGAACAAAAGAAAATTTAGATCTGATAATAGAACGAAGTGTAAAATTACTTGAATTCAATGAGCCAAAGCTCTGATACCAAATGATGTGAATCTTTGTACGAAGAATAGCAAACACGATTAAAATCAAATCGCGCCCTCAATTCAATAACGAACAAAGAATCGTTGTTGTCCCGATCTTTTGAATCAAGTGTGTGTGTTGTGATTTTCACCTCTAAACTAGGAAAAGTCTAGCAACAAATAATCACGAGATAAACAACCGAGATTATAACGAACCTTCGAAGAACAAGTCGACGACAATCCGCACAAGCACGATCGACAAACGCCACAAAGTTAAAAACTTTGATAAGTTTGATTTTTGTTTGACAAAGCAAAAACTTTAATTGTTTGAGAGAAAACTCAAGAACAATGATAAAATATCAATAAGAATCTGAAAAGTGTGTAAAATTTCGTCCAAAACATATTTATATGTCAAAAAGATATCAAAAATCTAGTCTCCAAAATAATTAAAACTCTAGAAAGGAAAATATTCTCGCGCAGCCGTCTCAGACACGGACCCCGTGTAGACCTCCGTGTACGGTTCCGTGTACTCTCGGAAAAATCATCTTCAGCTGGAAACAAGGGGCACGGACCCCGTGTCCACCTCCGTGTATGGGTCCATGTACACTTAGTCTTCGCAAATGTCATAGGACACGGACACCGTGTACTGGTCCGTGCTCGGGTCCGTGTAGACTATGGAATTCTTCATCCTCGGCTGTAAAGGACACGGACCCCGTGTGCAGGTCCGTGTACACGTCCGTGTAGTTTCGGCCGTCTCCAACAATGCTTGAATGATATTCCTTTGGCCTCCCGACGTACTCCAATGCATCACGACCCCTTCATGCATGCTCATGACTCCTTGTAGTGCCTCCTTGAACTTCTTTAGTCGTCCCCTCGTGACTGGTCCCTCCGGCAACTCTAAAGGATCCCACGCTTTCCTTGGGGCTTGACCTTCCGTGTTCGCATCAGGAGGTCTTTGGAATGTTATTCAAGTGCAATTGCCGAAGGTCCAGCGCACCCGTGCTAAAGCTGTAATAGCCAAACTTGGTGTACGGTACGGTTTAAGTTTTCGTATGTTTATTGACTACTTGGTCAAGTTTAAGTATAGTTTGGATGTTCAGAGTTTCGATTTAGGATTTATAGTATGGTTGGTTATAGATGATGTGTAGTGCTATTGTAGCGGCGTTACGATTAAATTCATGGTAATTCGTATGTTGAGCCAATTGGTATGAGGCCAATTGGACTGATTAGATAAGACATAGAGGTGTAATTTTCTTATTTTGAGTTTTGTTCAAATCATTGTGGAATGTAAGCCAAAAGAGCCCCGAAGTGTGTCGTGCGTTTCGTCGTTCCTCCAGTGGCACATGTTGGGAGATTTAGCATAACCTTTTACTCAAACCTCCAAATGATCTGAAATTTTGAGAGATTCAAGGAAAGACATAGGGCTACAACTTTGTAGTTTACAACCTTTTCTAATTCGGAAGGGAAAAGGCGTTTTTGAAGCGATCTTTAGCGTGGCGGTGCGCAGAGCGGCGCCCGAGCGGTAATTTATGACCGCCCGAGCGCCACTACTTCTGGAACTTTGGGTTTTGGGCAGAATCGTCGGCGCCCGAGCGGTAATTTATGACCGCCCGAGCGCCCTGCACAGTATAAACGTGTTTTGTCGATTTTTAGTGCTTAAATGGAAGAGTTGGCTCATTTCTCTCATTCTTTCTTCACTCGTCTCGATTCTTCTCATCAAGGGAGTCCTTGGGTTCTCATTTTCTTACTTTTTGTGCCCTTGATTCAAGCATCTTGGTGGATTTTTGTGGTGAGATTAAGGTTCTTGTGGGTTCAAAGAGCTAAGGTAAGCTTCTGGTTTAGTTTGTTTTTGATTATGGTGTTGGAGATGATATGGGTTTGGTGATGGTGTTAATTTTATGGGTTTATTGGTGTTGTTGTTGGATTATTGAGATGTTGATGGTGTTATATATGATTTATTGTGTAGGTTGTGTACCAAGGGTTTATGTTGAAGGTGTTCTTGTTGGTTGTAAGTGGAATCTCATTCTTGTGCTCACATGATAGTATATGTATTGTGTTTCAATGGTTTTAACATGTTATTCCCTTCCATTTGATCCATATTAGGTATTGAATTACTTGATTGTATATTTGAGACAATTGAATGTCTCAATTGTGAAAAAGGGAATACAAGAGAAAAGAGTTTATAAAGTGTTTGGTTAAATGCCCCAAAGAGAGTTTAAAATGATTTATGAATTGATAGATACATAGTCATAGATTGCATGCAATTAGTTGATCAACGATCATAGGCTTATATCCCTCAGAGTTATCGATTTATATCGATGGGATATAGGTACAGAGACAGAGATACTATATAGATATCAATCCAACAGAGAAAAGAGAAATACCATCTTATTGTTATATTATTGCTATGTTATTCATGATTCAGAGTTGATGGTATTTAATGTTTTTAAAGCCATGTTTTACAGAGTATGCTATGTACATTGCTATGTAAGAGTTCCACTTGCTGAGTTTTACACTCATTTCAGTTATTCATGTGATGCAGATAAGAGCGACGAACCAGGACGTTGATTGAAGCCGGGGTCATATGCATATAGAGATGGAAGGAAGTGGCAGATTATTTTGTTATACATGATCAAAATGATATTTTGTATTTTGACGCAACACTTTTTGGATCATGTATATTCTTTTTATTGTATATATATTGGAAATGTATTTTGAATCCTTCCTCCCTTTAAAGAAAAATTTTAAATTCCGCTGTTAGTTTATAAAATGGGTCAGAGGTGTCACAAAAGCAGGGACCGCACCCGCGGTCCATGATAATCAAATTTAAGAAAATTTCTTGAAGCTGCACCGCACCCGCGGTCAAATAATTAGCGCACCCGCGGTCTGTTGCCGAAGCTGCACCGCACCCGCGGTCTTCACTGCCGTGTCAAAGTTGCTAGACAACTTTCTTTATGACTTTTTGCACTACTTTTTATTATTTTATTGTATTTATATGCATTGTATCAACCAAAAACGTGATCATTTAGAAGTTTAAACGTTATTGGAGATTTTCTCTCAATATTCAAGGCTATTTTAGCTTTGGTTCATAACAAAATCAAACTTATCCTTTAAGATTGCATCTTTGTGGCGTTTGTCGATTGTTTTTTCACTCGGATTGTCAAAACAAGATCTTTGAAGGTCCGTTTGAAATTCAATTGTTTTATCGTTGATATTTGTTGCTAAGTTTTAATCGCTTAGAGGTGAATATCACAAATCGTTACTTGTTTCAAAAGATCGGGACAACATAATCGATCCTTGTTTGTTATTGAACTGAGGGTGCGATTTCGATATTCGTGCTTGCTTTTCATTCGTACGAGGTTTCGTATCACCATCTGTAAGGCTTGAGATTTATTAGTCTTCATTGATGTGATATTCGGAAGATATGAGTATGCATGACATGTAATGAGAAGCATTAAATGAGATTATGAAGTGTTGCATGAAATATAGACCGCACCCGCGGTAAGGAAAGGACCGCACCCGCGGTTGAGCTCATGGATTGTGGAAGAATTACAATAGCCTGAGCGCACCCGCGCCTAAAGAAGGACTGCACCCGCGGTGCATGGACAGAAAGTTGAATAGAATTACAGTAGCAACACCGCACCCGCGGTCCCAGAGGTAGCGCACCCGCGGTGCTGCTACAGTGAGGTCAGCGCACCCGCGTTACAGGACTGAGCGCACCCGCGTTCGAAGCTTTCGGAAAAATTGATGTATATCATTACACTGAGCGCACCCGCGGTTATGGAATGAGCGCACCCGCGGTGCGACGTGCAGCATGAAAAATAAGCCACGTTTCCTGGTGTTGCATGCAGTATATATATAAGAATTGCACGCTTTTCCTTATCAAAATTCAGAAAAGGGTCAAAGCTTTTGAGAGAAAAACCTTACGCCTTTGTAGATTTGTGATTGTAAAATATCAGCCCGTTAGAATTGTAATCCGATTTCAGTACTGTGTTCCTATCGACGCAGGCTACAACTGGACGTAAGTTTCGTTACGTTTAGACATGATTTGAATTTATGATATTGTCAGAATTGAATATGAATCAGATATGATGTTTCTGCTACAGTAGACATTGTATAACTGAAGTCATATTAAAGAATAGACTGTTTATGGAATTGTTATGAATTTCAGAGTTGATTTAGTTGAGATTATATATCAGAGTTGTGTATTATTCAGATTTTGAGTTGTACTGAATTCTGGTATTATATCTGTGATGTTGAGATAGACGGGGTTATCGTGACTGTATTGCTATGCCGTCGAAACATCAGTAGATTGATATTGATCAGATTCAGTAATGATTTCGATTGTATCGTGATATTATTGATATGAATTAGATCGTACCTTGTTCAGATATGGATCAGAATATATACCGATTTGAGTATTGATCAGAACAGGTCTTGAATTGAGTTATATACTGATATGGTATTTATATGATTGAATTATCAGATTTGGATATGGACAGATTGGAATAGAAGACTTCGTTTTCATCAGACCGAGAAGAGAAAGGTATAAATCGATGTCAATTGGGAGATCGAATTGAGTTAGATTTAACTCGAGTTTCCCTAAATCACATACTTGTATGGTATTGTTTTTATACCTTTGTATTTTAATGAGTATGTTTATTCTATTAAATTAGAAGTAGAAAGCAGAGAGCTATTAAGTAAGAGTCACTGACAGAGGGGTTAGATTTTGACAGACTTGTCACTGACCCATTGCACATTGTCAGAATAGGCTTAGTCTTGGTAGATACGCCAAGGCACTGGACGTTTGGTGTATCGATGTGCTTAAGATACAGATATTGTTCTTATTGTAGATTATTCGATACAGCTAGACCAAAGTCCAGAAATAAGAACGTACCGCCACTGCGACTGATAGTAGTAGGTGGGAGACTTGTTATGTTTTTATTCACCGGGATCCCTAGACTAGATTAGAATGAGAGATGAGTTGAGTCTTAGATATCGAGACTAGAACTTGATTTACAGATCCGTATTGATTTATGTTTCGTAGATTACGATTCATGTTTTATTTACAGACTGGTATTGATACATGTTGTTTGATTATGCTGCATGTGATAAGA
Source organism: Primulina tabacum (assembly GCF_025594145.1). Classification (NCBI taxonomy): domain Eukaryota; kingdom Viridiplantae; phylum Streptophyta; class Magnoliopsida; order Lamiales; family Gesneriaceae; genus Primulina; species Primulina tabacum. The sequence goes on along the minus strand of NC_134556.1, from coordinate 13,487,153 downwards.
TATAATTCATGCTTTTATGTTAATTCAGTTAACTGCATGTATACATTATTTATACTGGAATTTATTCTCACCGGAGTATCCGGCTGTTGTCTTGTTTGTATGTTTGCGTGACAACAGGTGGGACAAGATCGGGGTCAAGAAGATGATGAGAGATCGAGATTAGAGTGGTGATTCCGGACTTGAATGTAGACTTGGTTTAATACTTGAAATTTAGTAGTTCAACCTTAGATTAGTTTGAACTAGAAGCATGTTGTACAAGATTTGTATTATTATACTGGTTTGTATAATAAATTGATTCCATTACCTTCCGCATTTTAAAGAAAAATTTTTAAACCCTGTTTACCTTAATTGATAATTAAATCCCAAAGATAATTAGCGTCCGGGTCCCCACAACAGGTGGTATCAGAGCGATAGATCTTTAGATTGAGATAGAAGAGAATGAGCGGGGTAGAGTGAGTTTTCTTTCCTTGAATGTGATTGCTAGCATTAGATTTATTTTAATGTTGACTTACATTGTGTGGGGACCCGGACGTTAATCATGTTCTTAATCATCATTGGGACTAATTAATCAATTATAAAACAGGGTCTAATTTTTTTTTTAAAATGCGGAACGTAGTGAAATAAAACGTATATACATCTCAGTATAAAAGAACAAGTCCTGTACCACATTCATTTATTCAACTAAGGTTTAACAGCTAATATCACGTGTCTAACCCTATCTCTAATCCAAGTTCGGAGCCTCCACTCTCTAATCACGATCTCTCTTCATCTTCTGAACCCTGAACATGTCCCACCTGTTGTCATGCACACATACAAAACAAGACAACAGCCGGATAACTCCGGTGAGAATAAATCCCAGTATAAACAATGTAAACATGCAATCATATAAAAACATATTCAAAAGCATATAACAGTTATCATTAAATGCAGTAAATCAACAAACATGTATGATATCAAAACTGTAAATCAACTAGTCATCACAGACTCGACTCAAACAACGCGTCGTCTCAGACTCGACTCAACCCTAACCTAGGGATCCCAATGTCTGGATATTGATAATTATATCGAATCTCAGTCGATAGGAATGAATCAACCCTAAACGGCATCGATATAATTCATATATCCAGTGTCTGGGCGAAACAGCCGCAGAATTGACGAATTAGTCAAGAATTAAGCGAATCAGCCAATGACTAGACGAATCAGCCAGTAATTAAGCAAATCAGCCATAGTTTAGACGAATCAGTCGATACTAGACAAATCAGCCAATAACCAGACGAATCAGCCGGTGACTAGGCGAATCAGCCAATGACTAAACAATCAGTAGTAAATACATGCAGTGGCTATAAATCAATAGAGTACAAACATCAATCTCATCAATTACAAATATCAATGCAATAAACTAAGTATGTGATTTAGGGAGACTCGAGTCAAACCTCACTCGAGTTGTGCAATCCCAACTCAACATTAATTTATACCTTTCTTGCTGTCGCTCTGATACAATCGAAGTCTCGACTCAAAGCCTGTCAATACTCAATCTGACAATAACAATATTGAGGGTACGGTATCAATACACCACTCAATCAATACTGGATATAATCAGAATTCAATCAAATTCTGTTTCAACAATATAATGTCATAATTTCAATATATCCAGCACTACAATATCAGTCAGATATCAATTCAAACGCCTCATAATCGATAACAATTCAATTCTGATATCAAATCGACTCCAAAACTACTCCGAAAATCATAACAATTTCATATGGTATTTGTTCTCCAGTCTGGTTTCGATTATACGATGTCTAACATGACAAGAACATCATATATGAATCATATCAGATTCTGACAATACCATAATTTCAAATCATATCAAAACGTAGCAAAACTTACGTCCAGTTGTAGCCTACGTCAATAGGAACTCAATACCGAAGTCGGATTCAAAATCACTCTTTCCTCGGCCCTTTCTCGATTCTTCTTTCCTCCATTTCTGAAGAATTCGTGCATATATATATATATACATGCACTAACATGCAAGAAGGAAAATGGCACATCCTTTACGCAACACGTCTCGCGCATATGCGCGACATCAACCGGCGCATATGCGCGAGACCTTAAGTCTCGGCGCGTGTCTTCCCAACTACAGGCGCATATGCGCGACACATTTCCGCGCATATGCGCCCAACTCTCTGGACTCGACATTCCTGAATACACCTGCTCGCGCATATGCGCGAGACTTACTGTCTCGGCAATCACCCCAAATACTTGCCTCGCGCATATGCGCGCCCCTTCTCGCGCATATGCGCAAGGTGTTCTGTCCTCGCGAAGGATCTTTCGCTTGTACAGGCTCGCGCATATGCGCGTCTCACTTCGCGCATATGCGCCAGGTTCTCTGCCCACGTCGCGCATATGCGCGCATCTGTGCCGCGCATATGCGCGAGGGCTACTGTTCCTCGCACATTTTCATGCATTATCTTGTAATGCCCTAGATTGTATGTGGATAAAATGAAAAGATGACGTGTTGCTTGAAAAAAGGGACCGCACCCGCGGTGCATGGACAGAAAGATGGCCATTTTACAGTAGGGTCACCGCACCCGCGGTCCACGAAAGAGTGCACCCGCGGTTGATGGACAGAGAGTTGGAAATTGTTGTGGGGACCCGGGCTTTAACTCAATTTTTTTCGGGATTAATAGGATCTTTATTCAAAAATGTGGGTCAATTTTTTTGTTTTTTAATATTAATTCAAATGTATATAAACAAGCACAAGATAGTTCTTCATTTTATTTCAATAAACATAATTACATGTCTCGTTTTATTCATATTCTACAAACCAGTAATTAAATACAGTCCATATAAAAAGTACAACTACTAGTTCATCTGCTACGCCCGAGATCACCACGCTATGTCCATCACTCATCTCTGTCGCGACCCTGATCCTGCCCCACCTGTTGTTATGCACACATACAGACATAACAACAGCCGGAAACTCCGGTGAGAACAAATCCCAGTATAAAACATGTATACATGCTGATACGAAATCATAAATCATGCATGAAAGCAATAACAATGGCTCCATAGTCTATGAAACCGATCTATCTAAACATGCAATTCAAATCAAATCATGTCTTGACTCGAATCAACTCTACTCTAGGGATCCCGGTGTGAATAAGACGTCACTGTCTGTCACCTACCCTCCCAATCGGGGTAACTGTACGTCTTATTCCTTAGGGACTTCGGTCAAGTCTGTATCGAATGTCTACAATTGGAGTGAATCTGATCCGAAGCGTCGATACCACGAACATCTAGTTTGGCAAGTCTGCCAATGACTCTCCTATCTCAAAGGCTTGAATATAAATCTATAAACAAGACATCATCATATCAAGAGATTTGAATATAAATCTATAAACAAATCACAATCATAGCAAAAGATAAACAATAATTCTAGTATGTGATTTTGTTGGGAAACTCAAATTGAATCTCATTTGAGTTGTGTCTTCCCCAAACAAACATGAATTATACCTTTCGTCGCACAATCTCTGTCGATATCGAAGTCTCGATGTCAAAGTCGCCAATACAAATCTGAAATGGCATCATCAATGTACATTCTATCAAGCTCTAGTATACCTCAATACACATGTGATTCAATATTTCATTTCAATGCAATTTCGATGGCTTAACGACGGATTCTCGATATACCGATCAACTCTTATAACAGTAATCAATAACAATAATCCAAAATCTTCATGAATCACATGTACTATTCTGAAATCTGCACCATCTCAATTCCATACATGCTGGAAATTCATAACAATCACATATATTATTATTTCTTCTATCTCTTTTTCCACTATATGTTCACAACAATCATAAGAACACAAAATAGAAACCAAATCTGATTTCCTTTAACAGCTCAACTTCAAAACATGCTGAACTTAATAAAACATATACCCTTTTGAAGCCTTGATGCAAGGAGCAAGAATCTCCACTTGGTTCACAATTTGGACATGTAATTCTTTCACAATTCAAAATTTCCCACAAAGAATGCTTGAAGGAACTCTCTCTTGTTCTTATTCTCGGCTGCTGAAGTGAAGGGAGAATGACTCCTGCTTGAATTATATATATATACCATGCCATGTGTCAACTTAAGAAACAAAGGTGGATTTCTCGCATCCAGCACCGCGGGTGCGGTCACTCTTCACCGCGGGTGCGCTGTGCCCACGGCATGCCTTTCATTTTCTGAAATTCGACGACCGCGGGTGCGGTACATATAAGACCGCGGGTGCAGTGACATTACCGCGGGTGCGGTTACGTTAGCACCGCGGGTACGGTGTCATTTCTGTAATTAATTCTCAACTCTCTGTCCATCAACCGCGGGTGCACTCTGTCTTGGACCGCGGGTGCGGTGACCCTACTGTAAAAATGGTTAACTTTCTGTCCATGCACCGCAGATGCGGTGCTTCTCTAGGCGCGGGTGCGGTCCCTTCTTCAAGCAAAACTTCATCTGATGCGAACACGGATGGTCAGGCGCCAAGGAAAGCATGGGACCCTTTGGAGTTGCCGGAGGGACCAATCACGAGGGGACGATTGAAGAAGTTCAAGGAAGCGTTGCACGGACTTATGAGCAATGAAGAAGGTCTTACAAGCAAGGTGCAAAGTGCTGGAGGGTTTTTGATGCATGGAAGTGAGTTTGGAAGTCACAAGAACATTATTCAAGTGATAGATGAAGTTGAGTCCAGCAGCATCGGCGCCCGAGCGGTCAAATATTACCGACCGAGCGCCATACTTACCGTCCGAGCGCGAGTAGTACAGAAGCCTTGGCGCTCGAGCGGTAATATTCTACCGCCCGAGCGCGAGTCAGTTTCGGGAAGAATCCTAGTTTCCTAGTTAGAGTTTTAATTATTATGGCAACTAGATTTTTTTTGTTATCTTTTGATATAAACATATGTTGCACAAAATTTTAAAGAATTTTTCAGATTCATTATTTGATATTTTATCAAAGTTTAGAGTTTTCTCTCAAACTTTTCAAAGCTTCGCTTTGTTATTCAAAAATCAAACTTATCAAAGTTTTTAACTTTGTGGCGTTTGTCGATCGTGCTTGTGCGGATTGTCGTCGACTTATTCTTTGAAGGTTCGTTATAATCTCGGTTGTTTATCTCGTGATTATTTGTTGCTAGACTTTTCATAGTTTAGAGGTGAAAATCACAACACACACGCTTGATTCAAAAGATCGGGACAACAACGATTCTTTGTTCGTTAGTGAATTGAGGGCGCGATTTGATTTTAATCGTGTTTGCTATTCGTTCGTACAAAGATTCACATCATTTGGTATCAGAGCTTAGGTTCATTGAAATTCAAGCAAGTTATCTTGTTATTAAATTTGCATATCTGTATTATTTCTTCGTTTGTTTTCAGATCTGTTTTAGTCTATCGTTCTTCGTAGATTTTTTCGTGAATCTGTGATTCTCGAAATTTTTTGGTGTCTTTTTTTTTTTTTGGGATTTTCGAGTAGTACTCAGAAAAAAAAAAAAAAAATTCCGAAAATCTACAATTATTTCTTTTTGATAGTTTGTTCTATTCCTTTTTGTGAGTCAAACACACTTGCCTCACACTGTCAAAAAAAAAATTATTATTATTGATCTTCAAATTACTTCTCTACGCAGTCCAAGTGAGTCGATCACATTTGTTCACAAGCTTAAACTTGATTGTTTGATAAATTCAAATACAAAGCTTGAGCACCTTGAGAGGACTCTCGAACTTGAGTGACATTACTTGAGTGTGAGTGAATTTTCTTTGGAGTGATTAATGAGTATTTGTTGTGAGCAAAAAAAAAAAAAAAAAATTGTGAGAAAAGACGAGTGAATTTCTTTGGAGTGACCGTGAGCATTAGGGTGAGGATTATTTTGTTTGTACTAACATTTTCTTGCAGGTACAAGTTTGAAATTAGATGGAGAGGGAGGTAGGAGATAGTTCGAACCCGGGGTTGTCTAAGGTTCAAATGGAGGCGTTATTTGGGCATTTTAGTAGGATGATGTCGACCCAAATGGAGTCGTTACATGAAAGGTTGGATAAGCTTGAGGTTGGTGTTAGTGGGGGTAAGTCTAAACCTGAGGATTTGAGTAGAGAGGATGAGGAGTATGACTTGGGTGGAGATGAGGAGAGTCAAAATGAAAATTGGGGTAAGAATGGAAGAGGTAGAGGATACGGTTGAGGAAAAAGAGGAGCCGTACGGGGTAGATATGATGGGGATAGGGAAGATGGTAACATGGGTAGCATTAAGATGAAAATTCCATCGTTCCATGGGAAATCTGACCCGGAGGCGTATTTAGAGTGGGAAAAGAGGGTAAAGTTTGTGTTTGAGAGTCACCACTACTCTGAACAAAAGAAGGTGAGGTTGGCGGTGGTGGAATTCTTAGATTATGCTCTCATTTGGTGGGATCAACTAGTGACCACTAGAAGGAGGTATAATGAGAGACCTATTGAATCTTGGGATGAGATGAAGAGGGTCATGAGGAAAAGGTTTGTGCCCAATCACTACTATAGGGAGATGTTTAAGAGGTTACAAACTTTGATGCAAGGGTTGAAGAGTGTCGAGGACTACTATAAGGAGATGGAGGTAGTCATGATTAGGGCAAATATTGAGGAGGATAGTGAGGCGACCATGGCTCGTTTTCTTTGTGGTTTGAACAGGGAAATTCAAGATCAAGTGGAGCTCCGGCACTACTTGGATCTAGACGAGATGGTGCAAATGGCCATAAAAGTGGAGCAACAACTCAAAAGGCGTGGAGTTGGCCGGACCAATAAAACTGGGGGTTCATCATCTTCTTGGAGATCAAATGCGGTGAAGCGTGAGGAGAATAAGGTGGTGACCAAGCCCAAATTTGAGACCAAACCAGAGGCGCCTAAGCAAGGAGTACAAGGTAAATCTGAAACTCTTTCTAATCGATCTAGAGATGTTAAATGTTTTAGGTGTCAAGGGTTAGGGCATATTTCTAGTGAATGTCCTAATAAAAGGGTGATGATCTTAAATGACTATGGTGAATATGAGTCCCAAAGTGAGAGTGACGATGATGAGATGCCTGCGTTAAAGGATCCTAATGAGGGATATGAGACGGTTATAGGTGAAGCACTAGTGACTAGGTGTATCATGAGTGCCCAAGTCAAGGAGGAGGAGACTAACCAAAGAGAGAACTTGTTCCATACTAGGTGTTTTGTGAATCAAAAGGTTTGCAACTTAATCATAGATGGGGGGAGTTGTACTAATGTGGCTAGTGTTGAAATGGTGGAGAAATTGGGTTTACCTACACTAAAACACCCTCGACCATATAGGCTTCAATGGTTGAATGATTGTGCGGAAGTGAAGGTAACAAAACAAGTGCTAGTGCCTTTTTCTATTGGGAAGTATGTGGATGAGGTTTTGTCTGATGTGGTACCCATGCATGCATGTCATATCTTGTTGGGTAAACCTTGGCAATATGATAGGCGGGTGGCACATGATGGATACAAGAATAAGTACTCCTTTGTATTGAAGAAGGAAACCATTGTATTACTTCCTTTGTCCCCAAAGCAAGTGTTGGAGGACCGTTTAAAAAAAAAAAAGAAGAGAGATGAGGCCGAAAAAAAGAGTGAACTAAAAAGTGAGATGGCCTTTGAAAACAAAAATGAGATGGCTGAAAAAAAGAGTGATAAAAAGAGTGAGATAGCCATACAAAAGAAAAATGAGAGGGAAGAAAAAGAGAGGAAAGAAAATGAGAGGAAAGAGGCCAAAAAGAAATCATATATGGCCCAAAAAAGTGAGTTGAAACACTTGTTGCACACACATGAACCACTTGTGTTGATTCTTTATAAAGAGATCCTCTTTAACACAAGTGATATAGCCGGTTCCCTTACGAGCATTGTTATTTCACTATTGCAGGAATTTGATGATATATTTCCGGAGGAGCTACCTCAAGGACTACCGCCTTTGAGGGGGATTGAACACCAAATTGATTTGGTGCCCGGGAGTGCATTGCCAAATCGTCCAGCTTATAGGAGCAATCCGGAGGAGACGAAGGAGCTTCAACGGCAGGTAAGTGAGTTGTTAGATAGGGGTTTTGTGCGTGAGTCCATGTCACCTTGTGCGGTACCTGTTTTATTAGTTCCTATGAAAGATGGCTCATGGCGTATGTGTGTAGATTGTAGGGCAATCAATAACATAACCATTAAGTATAGGCATCTCATACCTAGGCTAGATGATATGTTAGATGAATTGCATGGTGCTTGTATCTTTAGCAAAATTGATTTGAAGAGTGGTTATCACCAAATTAGGATGAGAGAAGGTGATAAGTGGAAAACTGCTTTTAAAACCAAATACGGGTTATATGAGTGGATGGTCATGCCTTTTGGCTTAACTAACGCTCCTAGCACCTTTATGAGGTTAATGAACCATGTCTTGCGTGCATACATAGGGAAGTTTGTTGTTGTTTACTCTGATGATATTCTAGTGTATAGCAAGGAATTGGATGAGCATGTTAATCACTTGAGATTTATACTAATCACATTAAGGGCTGAAAAATTGTATGCTAACTTAAAGAAGTGTGATTTTTGTACAAACAAACTTGTCTTTCTTGGTTTTGTGGTAAGCTCACAAGGGATACAAGTTGATAAAGACAAGGTAAGTGCTATTCGAGATTGGCCAACGCCTACTACTGTTGGTCAAGTCCGAAGTTTTCATGGTCTTGCAAGCTTCTATAAGAGGTTTGTAAAAGATTTTAGCACGTTGGCCGCACCAATGACGGCAGTGATCAAGAAGAACGTTCCATTTCATTGGGGCGAGGAGCAAGAGAAGCCCTTTAATATTATCAAGCAAAAATTAATTAATGCTCCTTTACTTGTTTTACCTGATTTTGCTAATACTTGAAATTGAATGTGATGCTTCAGGTGTAGGTATTGGTGGAGTGTTGATGCAAGGAGGGCGGCCGGTGGCATACTTTAATGAGAAGCTCAATGGAGCAGCGCTGAACTATCCCACGTATGATAAGGAGTTCTACGCACTTGTGAGGACCCTAGAGACGTGTCAGCACTACTTGAGGCCTAAGGAGTTTGTGATTCATACAGATCATGAATCCCTAAAGCACCTTATGGGAAACAAAAGCTGAACAAGCGGCATGCCAAGTGGGTGGCGTTCATAGATACATTCCCCTACATCATCAAGTACAAGCAAGGTAAGGAAAATGTAGTGGCCGACGCACTGTCACGAAGGTACGTACTAATCTCTACCTTGGAGTCAAAAGTTTTGGGGTTTGAGCATGTGAAGGAATTGTATGTGCTAGATGAGGACTTTAAGAGTTTGTTTGAAACTTGTATGCATGGTCCACATGATAAATTTTATTTGCATCATGGTTTCTTGTTTAGAGAAGATAGGTTGTGCATCCCTAAATCATCCATTCGTGAGCTACTTGTGAGGGAGGCACATGGGGGTGGCTTAATGGGACATTTTGGTGTGGCTAAAACTTTAAGTGCATTGCATGAACATTTCTATTGGCCACACATGAAACGTGACGTTGAGCGTGTTTGTGATAAGTGCATTACTTGTAGGCAAGCTAAATCTAAAACACAACCACATGGCTTGTATACGCCACTTCCCGTCCCTAGTGAACCTTGAGTTGATATTTCTATGGACTTTGTTTTGGGGTTGCCTAGAACAAAGAAGGGGAGAGATTCTATATTTGTTGTTGTGGATAGGTTTTCTAAGATGACACATTTTATTGCTTGTCACAAAATGTGATGCATCTCACATTGCGGACCTATTCTTTAGAGAAGTCGTTAGGTTGCATGGCATGCCTAGGACTATTGTTTCCGATCGCGATTTTAAATTCTTGAGTTACTTTTGGAAGACGTTGTGGGCTAAACTTGGAACGAAATTGTTGTTTTCTACTACCTGTCATCCTCAAACGGATGGACAAACCGAAGTTGTCAATAGAACTGTAGGAACACTTTTGCGTGCTATTCTTAAAAAGAACTTAAAGAATTGGGAAGATTGTTTACCATTTGTTGAGTTTGCGTATAATCGTTGCATGCATTCAACTACACATTATTCGCCATTTGAGATTGTTTATGGTTTTAATCCTTTGACTCCGTTGGATTTGATGTCTTTACCTGTGAGTGAAAGGTTAAATATGGATGGCAAAAAGAAAGCTGAATTTGTTAGGGGTTTGCATGAAAAGGTCAAGGCCAATATTGAAAAGAAGAATGAGAAAAATGCCAAGCAAGCCAACAAGGGAAAGAAGAAGTTGGTATTTGAGAAGGGAGATTGGGTGTGGTTACACTTGAGGAAGGAAAGGTTCCCCGAGAAGAGACGTTCAAAGCTATTACCTAGGGGCGATGAACCATTTCAAGTCCTTGACAGGATCAATGACAATGCCTACAAACTCGACCTACCAGGTGAGTATAACGTGAGTTCTACTTTTAATGTTAGTGACTTGTCGTTGTTTGATGTAGGTGACGAGCTGGATTTGAGGACAAATCCTTTTCAAGAAGGGGAGGATGATGCGAACACGGATGGTCAGGCGCCAAGGAAAGCATGGGACCCTTTGGAGTTGCCGGAGGGACCAATCACGAGGGGACGATTGAAGAAGTTCAAGGAAGCGTTGCACGGACTTATGAGCAATGAAGAAGGTCTTATAAGCAAGGTGCAAAGTGCTGGAGGGTTTTTGATGCATGGAAGTGAGTTTGGAAGTCACAAGAACATTATTCAAGTGATAGATGAAGTTGAGTCCAGCAGCATCGGCGCCCGAGCGGTCAAATATTACCGCCCGAGCACCATACTTACTGTCCGAGCGCGAGTAGTACAGAAGCCTTGGCGCTCGAGCGGTAATATTCTACCGCCCGAGCGCGAGTCAGTTTCGGGAAGAATCCTAGTTTCCTAGTTAGAGTTTTAATTATTATGGCAACTAGATTTTTTTTGTTATCTTTTAATATAAACATATGTTGCCCAAAATTTTGGAGAATTTTTCAGATTCATTATTTGATATTTTATCAAAGTTTAGAGTTTTCTCTCAAACTTTTCAAAGCTTCGCTTTGTTATTCAAAAATCAAACTTATCAAAGTTTTTAACTTTGTGGCGTTTGTCGATCGTGATTGTGCGGATTGTCGTCGACTTGTTCTTCGAAGGTTCGTTATAATCTCGGTTGTTTATCTCGTGATTATTTGTTGCTAGACTTTTCATAGTTTAGAGGTGAAAATCACAACACACACGCTTGATTCAAAAGATCGGGACAACAACGATTCTTTGTTCGTCAGTGAATTGAGGGCGTGATTTGATTTTAATCGTGTTTGCTATTACTTCGTACAAAGATTCACATCATCATCTTTTCATTTTATCCACATACAATCTAGGGCAGTACATTTCTCCCCCTCTTAGATATTAGTTCGTCCTCGAACATGAAATCAATTAATCAAAGTATGTACGAACAGCAGTAAAGTCAAAAGCTGAATAAATACTCACATCATGAGAATAACTCGGGATATTTCTGTTTCATATCTGCTTCTGTCTCCCAAGTCGCTTCTTCAGTGCCATGACGACTCCACTGGACTTTCACTAGCGGAATAGTCTTCGTTCTGAGCTGTTTTTCTTTCCGATCAAGAATCTGTATCGGTTGTTCAACATAACTCAATGTCTGATCTAGCTCAGCTTCGTCAGGCGGAATGACATGAGAATAATCTGGCATGTATCTACGCAGCATCGATACATGAAAAACATCATGTATCCCGGATAGAGATGGAGGAAGAGCCAATCGATATGCTTGATCGCCAATCTTTTCAAGAATCTTGTATGGACCGATGTATCTAGGAGACAATTTCCCGCGTTTGCCAAATCTGACAACGCCTCTGAAAGGAGAAATCTTCAAGAATACTCTGTCTCCCTGTTCAAATACTAACGGTCTACGTCTGATATTGGCATACTTGTCCTGTCTATCCTGTGCCGTCTTCATTCTTTTCTGAATGATCTTGACCTTCTCAGTCATTTCCCGAATCATATCAGGCCCAAGTTCTGGTACTTCAGATATATCATCCCAGTACAGAGGAGATCTGCACTTCTTGCCATACAATGCCTCAAACGGTGCCATCTCTATGCTCGCTTGATAGCTGTTGTTGTACGAGAATTCACACAACGGTAGTGAATCTTGCCAACTAGTGCCGAAATCTAGCACTACAGCCCTCAACATATCCTCTAAAGTCTGGATAGTCCGCTCTGACTGTCCATCTGTCTGGGGATGATAAGCAGTACTCAGGTGTAATGTCGTACCTAAGGCCTGCTGCAGACTGTGCCAAAAGTGAGAAGTGAATCGTGGATCACGATCTGATACGATAGACTTCGGCACACCATGTAATCTAACTACCTCTCTGACATACAATTCTGCCATCTGATCGTGTCGATATGTCATTCTGTATGGAATAAAACACGCTGATTTGGTTAATCTGTCAATAATGACCCAAATCGCATCACAGCCTCGGGATGATCGAGGTAACTTCGTCACGAAATCCATGGAAATGTGATCTCATTTCCATTCAGGAATAGACAAACTCTGAAGTAAACCTCCGGGCTTCTTTCTTTCGGCCTTCACTTGTTGGCAATTTAAACACTTAGACACATATTCGGCAATATCTGATTTCATCTGTTTCCACCAGAACTGTGTCTTTAGATCGTTATACATCTTTCTGCCACCAGGGTGAATGCTGAACCGACTACAGTGCACTGCTGACAATATCTGTTGTTTCAACTCTGAAACATCTGGCACTACAATACGGTTGTTCACATACAGGACAAAATCTGATGTCCTGATCTGACCATCTGAATTGACTGCTGCACATTCTGATCAGTTCTTTGTGCCTCTTTAATTTTCATCATCAAATCTGGCTCAACTTGAATCGAAACAAGTCTTAGCGGTCTACTATCTGTGTCAAATGCTAAACCAGACAAACAACAATCTTCAACTAGATTCGAAACACCTATCGTCGATAAGGATAGGGCACAAACCTTTCGACTCAAGGCATCTGCTGCGGCATTTGACTTCCCTGGATAGTACTTGATCTCGCAATCAAAATCTTTCAATAGATCAAGCCATCTACGCTGCCTCATGTTCAACTCTGACAGAGAAAACAGATACTTCAGGCTTTTATGGTCAGAATAAATTTCAAATTTCTCACCATAAAGATAATGACGCCAGATCTTCAAGGCAAATACGATAGCCGCCAATTCAAGATCATGAATGGGGTATCGAATCTCGTGTGGCTTCAGCTGTCTAGAGGCATATGCGATCACATGACCACGCTGCATAAGAACACATCCCAGCCCTCTGTGAGATGCATCACAATATACAACGAAATCACCAGTACCCGAAGGAATCATCAAGACAGGTGCACTGGTCAGCCTCTTCTTCAACTCTAGGAAACTAGATTCACAATCCGCAGACCACACAAACGGCGCATTTTTCTGTGTCAACTGGGTAATCGGCTTCGCAATACTGGAGAAATCTTTGATGAATCGTCTATAGTACCCTGCTAGACCCATGAAACTGCGTATTTCTGGCACAGAAGTCGGTCTCGGCCAACTGATCACAGCTTCAACTTTAATCGGATCTACAGAAATATCGTCTCCTGATATGATATGACCCAAGAAGACCACCCGTCTCAGCCAAAACTCACACTTTGACAGTCTCGCATATAATCTTTCATTTCTTAGTGTTTGCAACACAATTCTCAAATGATTGGCATGCTCATTCAAATTCTTTGAATACACCAAAATATCATCAATAAAAACAAACACAAATTCATCTAAATACCTCTGAAAGACACGGTTCATTAGTCCCATGAACACCGCTGGAGCATTCGTTAAACCAAAAGGCATGACAATAAATTCGTAATGTCCATACCTGGTTCGAAATGCTGTCTTTGGTATATCAATATCTCGTACTCGCAGCTGGTGATATCCAGATCTCAGATCGATCTTGGAATAGATAGATGATCCCTGCAACTGATCAAATAAGTCGTCGATACGAGGCAAAGGATATTTGTTCTTTATCGTTGCCTTGTTCAGCTGCCTGTAGTCTATACACAATCTCATAGAACCGTCTTTCTTGCGTACGAATAGCACTGGAGCACCCCAAGGAGATACATTGGGTCTGATATATCCCTTGGCTAGAAGATCTTCCAGTTGTGCTTTCAATTCCTTCAACTCTATAGGCGCCATCCTATACGGAGCTCGAGATATAGGAGCGGTACCTGGAATAAGATCAATACTAAAATCTACCTCTCGAGCTGGAGGTAACCCTGGAATATCGTCAGGAAATACATCTGCAAACTCCCGTACTACTGGCAAATCTGCCAATGCCGGGCTCGATTTCAGTAAATATACTGAATAAATAAGGAACCCTTCTGCTCCTTGCTGCAACAATCTACTCATAGTCAGAGCAGATACTAAGGGAATCCGAGATCTGGAACCCTTACCATAGAATTTCCACTCCTCTGTCATTTCAGGTCTGAATCTGACAATCTTGTGAAAACAGTCTACGGTGGCTCTATACTTAGTCAACATGTCAATCCCGACAATACCATCAAAATCAGATAAACCATGTACAATACATTCTATATCGATCTCATGCCCTTCAAACTGTAGTACACAATGTCTAACTGAAGTCACAGATATCAGACCACTTCCCAATGGAGAAGAAATAGACACTACAGTAGACAATGACTCTACAGGCAATGCATGTGTCAATGCAAAACGTTCTGATATGAATGTATGTGATGCACCTGTATCTATCAATACATATGCAGGATAACCGCAAAGAAAACAGTTACCTGCAATCACATCGTCTGGTGCATCTTGGGCTTGCTCTTCCGTCAATGCAAATACCTGAGCTTGTTGTCTGGGAGGTTGGCTCACTGTTTGGCCACCTCTAGCTCTAGGTTGAGACTGTGTAGGCGTGAGCTGGAAGGAATGGACAGACGAAGCTTGCCTCTCAGGCTGAGTCACTGATGCTGATGACCCTGCACTCTGAAATCTCTGGGCACCTCTCTGGGGACAAACTCTGGCAAAGTGTCCCTGTTGCCTGCCCATCACTCCCTGACACTGCTCTGTTGCATGTCGGCCTCCACAAGTAGTGCAATACACATATGTCACCTCTATACTCTGGCCAGGACCTCTCTGTCTTGACCCACTGGAGCTCGATGAACTGCTCCCTGCTCTCTTGAACTGCTTACCCTTAGCCTTCAAAGAATCTTTCTTCCCACTACTACTGATTCCACTATCAAATCGAGGAGGAGGTGGTGAAAACTGTGTGGCGAACGGTGGCGGTCTTTGACCCTGAACACTATAGGAAGCTCCTCGCTGCCTAATCAAGCCAGCCTCTGCTCCCTTCGCTCGATTCAGCACCTCAGAAAAAGTGTTGGGTCGCCCCGTGTTCACTAAAGTGAAGATATCCGGATTCAAACCATTTATGAACTGATCGGCCACTGCCTCATCATTCCCTGCTACGTGAGGTGCAAATCGAAGTAAGGACGAGAATTTGGCAACATACTCCTCTATGTTCCACTGGCCCTGTGTCAAATTGGTGAACTCGGCCCCTTTGTCTTTTCGATACGACAATGGAAAGAAACGTTGATAAAATTCATCTTTAAAGACTTTCCAAGTAATATCAATACCTCGATGTTCTAAGGCTCGTTTCGCTGTTAGCCACCAACTCTTGGGTGGTTCTTGCAATTGATGCCCAATCAGCTTCACTCTACGTTCATCTGTATAGGCAAGTGATTCAAATAACATCTCTATATCATCCAACAAGCTTTCACAATCCACTGCATTTTCTGTGCCCTTCAAGGTAGGTGGATGGAATGATTGAAATCTCTTCAACAAAGCCTCCATCGGTGTCGCAGTAACGTCCATCTGAGCACCTGACGTACTACCCTGTTCTAGCACTTGTCTTGCAACCATCGGAATGACAATCAAATCAGCAAAAACCAAACGTCCATCAATTTGAACAGAGCACGCATACACATTCGATGTCGGGCACAACACATCCCCCGAAGGCAAAACAACATTGAACTGGAGGGGAAGAACAGAAGGAACTATACCCAAAGATCTCAAAAACAATTCAGACATAAAAGAATGAGTAGCACCTGTACAATCAAAGTCGTAGCTACTCTGCCTGAAATTAAAATAGTAATAGAGATCACAGAAGAATCATGGTTTATACCTTCCTTGGTCATCGTAAAGATGTGACCCTGCACCTTATCCTTGTTCGCTCCCCTTGGAAAATCTTTAGCAATGTGGCCAGCCGTGCCACAACGATAACACATATGAGTGCCAAATCTGCACTCTCCTCGATTATGTCTGCTGCATTTAGGACACAGCGGTTTCTTAGGATCAACTGGAACTAGCGGTGGTCTAGGATTCGATTCCATCTTGCCCTTCCCTTTGAAACGATCCTTGCCTCTCTGATTCGAGCCCTGGCCTCTCTGAGCAACAGCTTGATGCCTCTCCTGCCTCTCTCTGACGATATCCTTCTCGTCTTGTTCGGCCAACAACGCCTTAGACACAATCTCTTTGAAAGTCACAGCCTTGGACATGTTGATATCTCTCCTGATCTCAGCTCTAAGGCCTCGAATGAAATGAGCACCTTTATCTTTGTCATTTGAAGCAATATACGGAGCAAATAAACAACCCTCCTCGAACTTGAGAATGTACTCATCAACGTTCATGCCTCCCTGTCGAAGCTCCAGAAACTCAGTCACCTTCCTAGCTCGAAGTGCGTCGGGAAAGTACTTGTCATAGAACAGGTATGTGAACTCTTGCCACTTCAAAGCTGAAACATCGACACCAACCTTAGTGGCATTCCACCAGATACGTGCAGCCTTTATCAACATGAATACTGCACAGCTGATCCTGTCTTTATCCTCATACTGAAGATGGTCGAAGATTGCTTCAAGCGCCTTGACCCACTCGACAGCCACTAACGGATCAGTGCTACCTGCGAATTCCGGTGGATCCATTCTCTTAAAAGCAGAAAAGACGGCATCAGTGCCAACTGCCTGAGCTACTTGGCCTCTCACTTTCTTTGCCTCTACCCTGGCCTGCTCCTTGCAATCGAAGCAGCTGCTGAATCTGCTCGCTATGGACTTTGGCATGCTCTTTAAGCAACTTGCCGAACTCGTCGACAACTCTCGAGGAAGAACTATCCTCACCCTCTGACGCCTTACGCTTAGGAGGCATACTCTACAATGTGCTCACAAAATGCAAATCAATCGATAACAATGAATAGATGTAGAATAAGACATACCCGGACTGTTGAAAGTAGACGAAGTCATATGCATTGGTCCGAAGAATGGTGCTCTGATACCACTAAATGTGACACCTCGACCCGTTTACAATAAAAATAGCAGCGCAATTTAAAATGTTCTTATAAAATGAAGGAAGGTTTCAAAATACAACACCATAAAATGTTTAAAAGTAAATAAATGATCATTCAAATGATATAACAAAATACAAAATATCATTCCTATGATCATGATCCAATGAATAACATAGCATAATATAACAATAAGATGGTATTTCTCTTTTCTCTGTTAGATTGATATCTATATAGTATCTCTGTCTCTGTACCTATATCCCATCGATATACATCGATAACTCAGAGGGATATAAGCCTATGGTCGTTGATAAACTAATTGCATGCCATCTCTGACTATGTATCTATCAATCCATAAATCATTTGAATTCTCTATTGGGCATTTAAACAAACACTTTACATACTCTTTCTTTTGTATTCCCTTTTTCACAATTGAGACATTCAATTGCCTCTAATATACAACCAAGTATATCAATACATAATATGAATCAAATGGAAGGGAATAACACATTAAAACCATTGGAACACAATACATATACGATCATGTTTGCACAAGGAATGAAATTCCACTTACAACCACTTGGAACCTTGGTTCTAAACCTTTGGTTGAATTCCTAAAATAATAAACCATATATTGCACCATTATCAACTCAATAATCATAAACCCATATCAATAAATCCATAAAACCAACACAATCACCAAACCCATGATTTCTCCCAACGCCATAATCAAGAAATAAACAAACCCATAAGCTTACCTTAGCTCCTTGAACCCAAAATAACCTTGCTCTCAACACAAATAACCAACAACAAGCTTAAATCAAAGAAAGGGAAGAAAGAAATGAAGAAACCCTAGTCTCCCCAAGAGCATAAATCGAGAATGAAGGGAAAAGAATGAGAAAAAGTGAACCAACTCATGCCTTATATCACTTAATCTCGAAAACACGCTTTCACTATTCACGGACCGCGGGTGCGCTAGCCCTTGCACCGCGGGTGCGCTAGCCCTTGCACCGCGGGTGCGCTGTGCCTTCGGCACCTCATCCGAAAATTCCACAATTGACGACCGCGGGTGCGCTCCACAAAGGACCGCGGGTGCGCTCTGGTCTCTGCCCGAACACCGCAGGTGCGCTACACCTTGCACCGCGGGTGCGCTGAGGCTACGGGAAAACAACCGAAATTCTAAAGCATGAGACCGCGGGTGCGGTGCCTTCTTGACCACGGGTGCGGTCACCTCTGTATCCAACAACCAACTCAACGCAACAAAGATCGAATCGCAACGCTGATACAATACAACTACACATCAACTAATATCAACAACACCACAAAACAATTATAACCAACAATACTATAACCAATAATCACAACTCTTAACATCAAAACTATACTTAAACTCAACCAAATAGTCAATAATCATACGAAATCTTAAACCACACCATTCACCAGGCTTGGCTATTACACTTTGATAGCAATGGAGTGGGTGAAGGCGGTCGAGGCGATCTTTGATTACCTTAACTTTGATGATAAAGATCGAGTGAGTTGTGCCGTGTTTCTCTTAACCAAGACAGCAAGAATTTGGTGGGAAGCAACAAAGGTAACGATTAATGTTCAGACATTGAAATGGAATGAGTTTAAAGATTTGTTCTATGACAAGTACTTTCCTAGCGATGTTAAAGCCCGCAAGGTGAAAGAATTCTTGGAGCTAAAGCAAGGGACAATGAGCATGAATGATTACATCTTGAAGTTTGAAGAAGGTTGTTTTTCATTGCGAGAAATGACAAGGATAGAGCCGAGCATTTTACGCGGGGGTTGAGGTCAGAGATTCGAAGAGATGTTCGAATGTCGAAGGCTAATTCTTACAAGGAGATTGTTGAGAAAGCATTGATGGCCGAATATGATGAGAAAGTGATTGATAAAGAAAGACAACTCAGGAGGCAACAATTTGTCCAAAAGGGTCAAGCTTCAGTTCAAGGAGGAAAAGGAGGACACAAGGGGAAAGGAAAGGAAGAATATCGCGGTAAAGCTCCTGCGATGCCATCTGAATCAGATAAGCCTTTATGCCCTAAATGCCATAAACCACATAAAGGAGAGTGCCTAGTTGGAAGCAACAAATGTTATAGATGTGGAAGAGTTGGGCACATTGCCATCAATTGCACTCAATCATCGGGCAAGGGTCGAGTTCAGGGGCGTATTTTCTCTTTGGCCAAGGAAGGAGTTAATCCTGATTCGTCAATCATTTAGGTACCATTCTTATTTCAGGCAAGGTAGCTACTACTCTTATTGATACTGGCGCCACACATTCCCTTATATCTGAGCAATTTATGCATTCTCTGGGTCTTGTTCCTATTGGTGAAATTGTCCATTTTTCTATTGTGCTTCCTTCGGGAGATTATATTCATTCTTCAAGTGTGATTCGAGTTTGATGTTATTTTGTGAATGGATTGGTTATCTACTTATCGAGGTGTGATAGATTGTGTAGAAAAGACAGTACGTTTTCCTTCAAAGCATGGTGATAGCAGGGTCTTCACGGGGTCAGGTACTTCGCTTGGCCTTTCTTTTATTTCTTGCTTGCAAATGCAACGGATGTTGGTTAAGGGTTGTCATGGGTTTCTAGCATCGGTGGTGGATATAACTAGAGAAGGGAGTGGGAATGTGAGTGACATTGATATTGTGAGGGATTATCTTGATGTCTTTGCGGATGATGTGCCCGGATTGCCACCGGATAGAGAGGTGGAATTTGTTATTGATATTGTACCAGGTACCGCACCGATTTCTAAAGCCCCTTATCGAATGGCCCCAACTGAAATGAAAGAGTTGAAGAGTCAATTGCAAGAGTTATTAGATAAGGGCTTTATCAGACCAAGTTCATCTCCATGGGGGGCACCGGTATTATTCGTGAAGAAGAAAGATGGGTCCTTGAGACTATGTATTGACTATAGAGAGATCAACAAAGTAACGATCAAGAACAAATATCCTCTGCCCAGAATTGATGATCTTTTTTATCAGTTGCAAGGTGCTATTGTGTTTTCTAAGATTGATTTGCGGTCAGGGTACCATCAATTGAAAGTAAAGGAGTGTGACATACCTAAGAAGGCTTTTCGAACCAGATATGGTCACTACGAGTTTTTGGTTATGTCGTTTGGATTAACTAATGCTCCTTCTGTATTTATGGATTTTATGAATCGGGTTATTGTCTTCATTGATGATATTTTAATCTATTCAAAGACTCGAGATCTACATAGGGAGCATTTGAGGATCGTGTTACAGCAGTTGAGGGACAACCAGTTATATGCTAAATTCAAGAAGTGTGAATTTTGGCTAGAGCAAGTTGCATTTTTAGGTCATATCGTTTCCAAGGAAGGAATTTGTGAAGGGCCTAAAACTCCTTTCTTGAAAATTTGCGGAAAATTAAAAATTTTTCTTTTTAAAAGAACTTAAATGGCCTTATTCATAAAATCACTAGGGAATCAAGTTCAATGTTTAAAATAATAGCAGCGGAAGAAAATAAAGTTTTGCCAACAATAACAATTTAAAAATTATCCAACGACTGATAAAAATTGTTTGGGGAATAAAATAACAACTGCTGCACTGAGGTCCTCGGGTGCCACTACTGCCGACCCAAGCTGGCTCACTGGTCCCCGCCCTCGGCCCTGGCCTCATCAGTACCTACAACAATCAAGTCTAGTGAGCCTAAAGACTCAGCATGCATATATCGCAGGTAACGAGTAAAAATCTGAATTTAAAATATGCATGAGTTAACATATCCTGTCCTGAGCCATACTGAAAATAATCTGTACTGAACAATTATAATACGTGCATAATTGAACTGGAAATCACTGTAAAAATATTTGCTCCTTGGAGCATGTACTGAAATATCTGGTAAAATTTTTTGTTGAGATTATGTTTTACGCCTGTGGCCACTGCACTAAGCTGAACTGATCGGTAACTGGCTACCGGGGAGGCTGAAACTGAACTGAGCTGGCCGGTCACTGGCGACCGGGTGGTACCATACTGAACTGATCGGTCACTGGCGACCATATAAAATAACACTCCCATATAGTGAATGAACCACAAGCCATATCGCATAAATCTCAAAAATAATCATTTTCTGTTTAATGCACGTAAAATAATTCACTGGCGTAATGAAAATTCCTGTAATTTTACCAACTGGATTGGATTGGATCGTTCCCAGGCTCGCTGCAACCTAACTGTGCTATGAAAAATATGCAATAGCTTAAACATGACCAACTACGCAATTTACAATCAAAAGATGCGACTATGACGCCTAATGACTTCGCATTTAATCATGACTCCGAGCCCACCTGAACCGACACCGAACCGACGTATAGTCATGATTAAAATACGCTGAAAAATCATAAAATAATGCTCCTAAAATGATAGGGTCGAAATCTAGGTGGAATAGAGGCCAAAACACGAAACGCTCTTTCGAGAGTCAATTTGGCACATCGCACCGTAAATTCTCGTACGGCCTCAAAAATGATCCGAATCACGAACGGTCGAAAACATGACCTTCCCAACTCAATGAGGCACTGTCCAGTCCAAGGCCATGGGCTAAAAGCCAACCAAGAACTCAAACGAGCCTTCTAAACGACACAGCAACTTGCTGTAATTTCCAGCAGCTGCGCAACTACAAGACTTGCGTTGGTTTCGAGACTATCGGCCATTAGGGGCGTGAACCACCGACCAGAGACTCTTACCAACATCCCAAGGAATGATTTGAACCATGGCTAAGGGCCCTAGGCCAGCCTCAATCCGCATCACACCATAACTCAACCGAAGGGTCCAACCGAAAGCAACGTGCATGCCTGTGTAGTGTTTATGCTATGATCGGTGTCTTGTGTCGTTCCAATGGCCATTTGATTGACCATGGCACGATCTAGACATCTAGGAGCATGATATGAGCCGTGGCTAAGGGCCATAGGCCAACCAAGATCCACACCAAGCAAACACAAACCGAAACCAAAAGCTGTCCAACCGAAGTAGCCGAAGGGGTATAGGGGCTGTTGTGATGTTTTAATTAAAAACCGATGAACCATGGACCAAGCCACCAAAAGGGCAACTTATTCACGTCTTAGACATGCTAGGGAAGTGATCCAACCATGGCTATAGGCCCTTGGGGCAGCCAAGATCAGATCCTTCCTCCATGACAACAAACTGAATTTTTTTGAACAACATTTTTGCACCTATGGGGACTTGCTGTCATTCTGAATTTCCAGCAAGCATGGGGCTGGTTTGAATGGACCAACATGGTCCTATTGCATCCTACTACATGTATACAAGCCGACTTGGGAGCCTGGAGTCGATCCAATATCTGAAACTCACAAACCAAAAGAAACCGTGAAGCTTGCCAAGGAAATCGAAAATTCTGCATGTGTGGTTTCAAAATATTTTGACATGGATCTCGATTTTTACTTGAATAAACATGATCATGTACTGAAAAATAAATGATAATATGACTTGATTGAGGTTTGAAAGAAATCTAGACATGCCTGGTTTCGTTTTGAAAGAAAACGAACGAAACAACGACGACGCGGCCCGGAGGAGGTGGAGCGCTTCTCTTGTTCTTTCTAGTTCTCGATTTTTCTCCCTTTCTCCCTAGCTATTATTCACGTTTTTTCTACTGAAAAGGGGTCTGATTTTGGTGGGGAGGGAGTGTGATGGAGTGGTTATGAGGGGTGAGGAGGATGGTGCAAGATATAAGGATCATATCAAGACCAAGTCTTCATGCATTTGAATTTTAAATTTTGAATTGATATCAAATGAGTTGGTGGATGCTTCTAGGAGGTAGTGGCCGAAATTTTGCTTATTTTCTAGTCTAGGATATGTCCATTAATTAATTAAATTGTGCTCCCAAAAATCCTAGAATTATCCTACTAATTACATGCAAAGAATTGGTCAAAGTTGATGAGTTGGAAAATGAATCTTCTAGCACTAAGGGTGGCTGAAAAATGCATGATAAAATAAAGGGAAATGTTGATTATCTAGTCAACTAATAATCCTTGAAAGCCTTACTAATCCTTTAAATAATTTAGTGAGCTAACCCTTTAATTAAATAACTTAAATGAGTTCATTTCTTAATCACCTCAAATAATTAAATTTAATCCTCAAACCTCCCTTTCTAACTTAAATGAACTTACTTGCTAGCTAAATTAACTTCTGGAAATATTTCTCGAATCTTAAATTCTATCTCAAAACTCCAACTCCGGTCCGGCCTCACTGAAAATACTGAAATGCTAAAAATCAATCTACTGAACTGAAATAATGAAATAATTAACTTCAAACAAATGCATTTAAAATAATCATGCAATGAAGTCAATTAAATTTAAAAATCTAGAATTATGCATGGCTTATACGTCTACTGATTTACGGGTTCTACAGAATTGCTGTGGATCTGACTAAGATTGAAGCGGTTAAGAAGTGGCCTATTCCTTTGACAGTTTCTGAGGTACGAAGTTTTCTTTGGTTGTCATGCGAGCACGGATGGTCAGGCGCCAAGGAAAGCATGAGACCCTTTGGAGTTGCCGGAGGGACCAATCACGAGGGCACGATTGAAGAATTTCAAGGAAGCGTTGCACGGACTTATGAACAATGAAGAAGGACTTATGTGGGGACCCGGGCTCTAACTCAATTCTTTTTGGGATTAATTGGATCTTTATTCAAAATGTGGGTCAAATTTTCGCTTTTTAACATTAATTCAAATGTAAACACTAAACATAATATCTTTCTTTATTTAATTACAACACATATAATATACATGTCATGTCTTACTACCAACACATCACTAGGGTTTAATACAAACCATAAACTACGAGTAGTACAAATCTAGTACAACATCACTAGTGATCTTCTGCGCCCGTAGTCACCACGCTATCTTGATCTTTCATCTCTGTCGCGACCCTGATCCTGCCCCACCTATTGTTATGCACACAAACAGACATAACAACGGCCGGAAACTCCAGTGAGAACAAATCCCAGTATAAAACATGTATACATGCTGATACGAAATCATAAATCATGCATGAAAGCAATAACAATGGCTCCATAGTCTATGAAACCGATCTATCTAAACATGCGACTCAAATCAAATCATGTCTTGACTCGAATCGACTCTACTCTAGGGATCCCGGTGTGAATAAGACGTTGCTGTCTGTCACCTACCCTCCCAATCGGGGTAACTGTACGTCTTACTCCTAGACTTCGGTCAAGTCTGTATCGAATGTCTACAATCGGAGGATGTCTGCTCCTATGCGTCGATACACCGAACGTCTAGAAGTTTGGCAAATCTGCCAATGACTCTCCTATCTCAAATGCATGAATATAAATCTATAAATGCATAATCATATCAAAAGATTTGAATACAATCCATAAACCAATCATAATCATGTCAAAAGACAAGCAACTAATCAGTATGTGGTTTTGTTGGGAAACTCAAAATGAATCTTATTTGAGTTGTCTTCCCCAAACAAAACATGCATTATACCTTCGTTGTAGTATAATCGTCGTCGTAGTCGAAGTCTTGTTCCCAAATTTACCACTACAAATCTGAAATGGAATAATCAATGTGTATTTTATCAAACTTCTACACAATTCAACACATATATGAATTGACAATCAATCTCAATACAAATCGACGGTACAACGGCATAATCCTGCGATACCGATCACTCAATAACATCATAATCAATCAAAATCAACTCATACTCCTCATTACAATATAATGTATCATACTGAACTCTTCACTATCTTAACTCAATATAAATGCTGGAAAATCGACACCATCTCAAACGGTATCCGAAAATCGATCCGATTGTATTTCCATACTCACCATAATCATAAGAACATATAATCACAAGCATATCAGCATTTCTCCAACATGTATACTTCAAAACATGTTAAAACTTAACCAAACTTACATCCTTTTGCACCCCTTAAAGAGAGGAGCAAGATTCTATGCTTGGATTAAAGTTTGGATCTTGCACAAGCTCAATATAGGATGAAAAGGACCTTGAACTTAAAAGAGAAATTCCTCTCGATTCTGAGTTCTGAAATGAGAAGAACTAAATCAGTCCAATATCTATATATATATATGCCATGTGTCACAACAAGGAACAAAGGTGGATTTCTCGCATGTAGCACCGCGGGTGCTGTCACTCTTCACCACGGGTGCGCTGTGCCCACGGCATGCCTTTCATTTTCTGAAATTCGACGACCGCGGGTGCGGTACATATAAGATCGCGGGTGCGGTGACATTACCGCGGGTGCGGTTACGTTTGCACCGTGGGTGCGGTGTCATTTCTGTAAATACTTTCCAACTCTCTGTCCATCAACCGCGGGTGCACTCCTTCTTGGACCGCGGGTGCGGTGACCCTACTGTAAAAATGGTTAACTTTCTGTCCATGCACCGCGGGTGCGGTGCTTCTCTAGGCGCGGGTGCGGACCCTTTCTTCAAACAACACTTTATCTTTTCATTTTATCCACATGCAATCTAAGGCATTACAACTTACAAGCAAGGAGCAGAGTGCTGAAGGGTTTGTGGTACATGGGATTGAGTTCGGAAGGCATAGGAACACCATTCAAGTGATGAACGAAGAAAAGTGGCAGAATGCTTCGCGCCCGAGCGGTAAAAAACTACCGCCCGAGCGCCAGATGGACTGTCCAAGACGTGATTTCAAGACCACCCGGCGCCCGAGCGGCAACATTCTACCTTCCGAGCGCGAATAGTGCAGAGCCCTTGGCGCTCGAGCGGTAATATTCTATCGCCCGAGCGCGAACCAGTTCCGGAAAAATCCTAGTTTCCTAGTTAGAGTTTTGATTATTTTGGTAACTAGATTTGCAATCTTTTTCTAATATGTAGACATATTTGCACGAAATTTTGAACACTATTCAGATTATTATTGATATTTTATCATTGTTCTTGAGTTTTCTCTCAAACAATTAAAGCTTTTGCTTTGTCAAACAAAAATCAAACTTATCAAAGTTTTTAACTTTGTGGCGTTTGTCGATCGTGCTTGTGCGGATTGTCGTCGACTTGTTCTTCGAAGGTTCGTTATAATCTCGGTTGTTTATCTCGTGATTATTTGTTGCTAGACTTTTCATAGTTTAGAGGTGAAAATCACACACACACACTTGATTCAAAAGATCGGGACAACAACGATTCTTTGTTCGTTATTGAATTGAGGGCGCGATTTGATTTTAATCGTGTTTGCTATTCGTCGTATAAAGATTCACATCATTTGGTATCAGAGCTTAGGTTCATTGAATTCAAGTAAGTATCTTGTTATTCAATTTTCAGATCTGTTATTTCTTCGTAGTTTCCAGATCTGTTTTCGTTTATCGTTCTTCGTCTCTTCGTGAATCTGTGACTCTCAAAGAAAAGTTGATTTTTTTTTGGTGATTTTCGAGCAATTACTCAGCCAAAAAAAAGAGTACGAAAAATTCCGAAAATTCACCATTAATTCCTTTTGATATCTTGTTCTACTTTCTTTAGAGAGTCATAATCAATTGCCTCTCACAGTCAAAAAAAAATTTATTATTTATCTTCAAATTGCTTGTCTACGCAGTCTAAGTGGGTCGATCACAATTGTTCACAAGTTGAAACTTGATTGTTTGATACACACAACTACAAAGCTTGAGCACCTTGAGAGAACTCTCAAATTCGAGTGACATTACTTGAGTGCGAGTGAATTTCTTGGAGTGAACGGTGAGTATTTGTTGTGAGCAAAAAAAAAAATTGAGAGAAAAGACGAGTGAATTTATTTGGAGTGATCGTGAGCATTTGGGTGAGGATTATTTTATTTCTACTAACGTTTTCTTGCAGGTACAAATTTGAAATTAAATGGAGAGGGAGGTAGGAGATAGTTCGAACCCGGGGTTGTCTAAGGTTCAAATGGAGGCGTTGTTTGGGCATTTTAGTAGGATGATGACGACCCAAATGGAGTCGTTACATGAAAGGTTGGATAAGCTTGAAGTTGGTACTTGTGGGGATAATGCTAAGTCTAAAGATTTGGGTAGAGGAGAAGAAGAGGAGGAATATGATTTGGGAGGAGACGAGGTGAGTCAAAATGAAAATTGGGCTAGGAATGGGAGAGGTAGAGGAATCGGTAGAGGTAGAAGAGAAGCCGTACGGGGTAGATATGATGGGAGTAGGGAAGATGGTAACATGGGTAGCATTAAGATGAAAATTCCATAGTTCCATGGGAAGTCTGACTCGGAGGCGTACTTAGAGTGGGAAAAGAGGGTAGAGTTTGTGTTTGAGTGTCACCACTACTCCGAACAAAAGAAGGAGAGGTTAGCGGTGGTGGAATTCTTAGATTATGCTCTCATTTGGTGGGATCAACTAGTGACCACTAGAAGGAGGTATAATGAGAGACCTATTGAATCTTGGGATGAGATGAAGAGGGTCATGAGAAAAAGGTTTGTGTCCAATCACTACTATAGGGAGATGTTTAAGAGGTTACAAACTTTGAGGCAAGGGTTGAAGATTGTTGAGGACTACTATAAGGAGATGGAGGTAGTCATGATTAGGGCAAATAATGAGGAGGATAGTGAGGCGACCATGGCTCGTTTTCTTTGTGGTTTGAACAGGGAAATTCAAGATCAAGTGGAGCTTCGGCACTACTTGGATCTAGACGAGATGGTGCAAATGGCCA
Source organism: Primulina tabacum (assembly GCF_025594145.1). NCBI lineage: Eukaryota > Viridiplantae > Streptophyta > Magnoliopsida > Lamiales > Gesneriaceae > Primulina > Primulina tabacum. The sequence goes on along the minus strand of NC_134556.1, from coordinate 13,459,108 downwards.
TAAAAGTGGAGCAACAACTCAAAAGGCGTGGAGTTGGCCGCACCAATCAAACTGGGGGTTCATCATCTTCTTGGAGGTCAAATGCAGTGAAGCGTGAGGAGAGTAAAGTGGTGGCCAAGCCCAAATTTGAAACCAAACAAGAGGCGCCTAAACAAGGAGTGCAAGGTAAATCTGAAACTCCTCTTACTCGTTCTAGAGATACTAGATGTTTTAGGTGTCAAGGGTTAGGACATATTGCTAGTGAGTGCCCTAATAAAAGAGTGATAATTTTGAATGAATATGGTGAGTATGAGTCTCAAAGTGAGGGGGAAGACGATGATGATGAGATGCCTGCGTTAGAGGATCCCGATGAGGGATATGAGGCAGTTGTAGGTGAAGCACTAGTGACTAGGCGTATTATGAGTGCCCAAGTCAAGGAGGAGGAGATTAACCAAAGGGAAATTCACTTGTTCCATACTAGGTGTTTTGTAAATCAAAAGGTTTGCAATTTAATCATAGATGGGGGGAATTGTACCAATGTGGCTAGTAGTGAGATGGTGGAAAAATTGGGTTTACCTACATTAAAGCATCCCCAACCATATAGGCTTCAATGGTTGAACGATTGTGCGGAGGTGAAGGTGAACAAACAAGTGTTGGTGTCTTTTTCTATTGGGAAGTATGTTGATGAGGTTTTGTGTGATGTGGTACCCATGCATGCATGTCATATGTAATGCCCTAGATTTCATATCATGTTAAGCGAAGATTATCGAATTTGAACTAATGTGATTATAGCCGGGCATACGAGACCAAATTTGGCCAAGCATATGAATTACACAACTCGTGGACAGAGAGTCTGGCGCCCGAGCGGTAGTTTTTGACCGCCCGAGCGCCAGTGTTCATCCCATATATGGTGCGGGCAGAAGAAGTGGCGCCCGGGCGGTAAAGATCGACCGCCCGAGCGCCAAGGTGCAATTTGGAAATGCTTGGACAGAGAATGCCGCGCCCGAGCGGTAGTTTAGCACCGCCCGAGCGCCGACCGAAATTCATGAAAAATAGACACGTTGCTTTTGCATGCATTAGGATATATAACAAGTTTCATTCCTCAGAGTTTTAAGGAGGAAACCGAGAAGAGCTTCCGAGAACTACAAGAAAATCCTTACGCCTTCATATTGCAATCCGTCTGTCCGATTGTGAATCCGACTTCGGTACTGTGTTCCTATCGACGCAGGCTTCAACTAGACGTAAGTTTTTTTACGTTTTGTCATGTCTTGAAATTATGATGTTGTCAGAATCGAATATGATTCAAATATGGTGTTCTTGACATAGTAGACATCATAGAATCGAAGTCAGATTAAGAAACAGATTGATTATTGAATTGTCATGAATTTCAGAGTTAAATTGACTGAGATGTGATGTCAGATTTGCACTGTTGTTGATTATAAGTTATTGGAATTAGTATATACTGATGTGGCATCACCGGTATCGCAAGATTGTACTGTTGTACCATCAGAATTTGATAAGACAGAGATGTTGTGGGGACCAGGGCTCTAACTCAATTCTTTTCGGGATTAATCGGATCCTTGTTAAAAAATACGGGTCAAAATTTTGCTTTTAACATTAAATCAAATGTTTATAACTCAAGCACAAGATAATTCTATAATCATTTAATTACAACAAACATAATATACATGCATCGTTTTATTCATATTCTACAAACCAGTAATTAAATACAGTCCATATCAAAAGTACAACTACTAGTTCATCTGCTACGCCCGTGATCACCACGCTATGTCCATCTCTCATCTCTGTCGCGACCCTGATCCAGCCCCACCTGTTGTTATGCACACATACAGACATAACAACAGCCGAAAACTCCGGTGAGAACAAATCCCAGTATAAAACATGTATACATGCTGATACATCATCATAAATCATGAATGAAAGCAATAATAATGGGCTCCATAGTCTATGAAACCAATCTATATAAACATGCAATTCAAATCAAATCATGTCTTGACTCGACTCGACTCTACTCTAAGGATCCCGGTGTGAATAAGACGTCACTGTCTGTCACCTACCCTCCCAATCGGGGTAACTGTACGTCTTATTCCTAGACTTCGGTCATGTCTGTATCGAATGTCTACAATCGGAGTGAATCTGATCCGAAGCGTCGATACGACCGAACATCTAGTTTGGCAAGTCTGCCAATGACTCTCCTATCTCAAAAAGCTTGAATATAAATCTATAAACAAGACAGCATCCTATCAAGAGATTTGAATATAAATCTATAAACAAATCAAATTCATATCAAAAGAGAAACAACAATTCTAGTATGTGATTTGGTTGGGAAACTCAAATTGAATCTCATCTGAGTTGCGTCTTCCCCAAACAAAACATGAATTATACGTTTCGTCGCACACTGTCTGTCGATGTCGAAGTCTCGATGACGAATCTGTCACTATCAAATCTGAAATGGAAATGTTGATACATATTCTTTTAAATTTCTAATCTCAATCAACACATATCCAATTCAATACTTGACCTCGGTACCATTGGACGGCATAACAACGTAGTTTCTCAATACCGATCAATTCAAATCTCAACACAAATCTATATCAATTCTCAACAATGAATAATCCTCAACTCATAATCAGCACAATCTATGTATCATATCTCAAAATCTGCATAAGCTCATACATATATATGTTGGAATTCATAACAATTACATATGCTCTCATTTTCTCGATCCGTTTACTTTTCTACGATATCCATGATCTCAAGAACATATGATTATAAACATAACAGAACTTCCCCAACACGTAAACTTCAAAGCATGCTGAAACATAACCAAACTTACATCCTTTGATAGCCCTCGAAGAGAGGAGTTCAAAACTGAAATCGGATTAAAGTTTGGATGTGTGGATCTTTCAAACTCACAAGCTTAAGAGCACAAGGAATTGAAGCTTCTCCCTACTCTCTCTCGTTCTCAGCGGATGAAAGTGGTGAAAGTGAAGACTCAACACAATTCTATATATATATATGCCATGTGTCTTCATAAGAAGCAAGGGTGGCTTTCTCGCATGCAGCACCGCGGGTGCGGTCACTCTTCACCGCGGGTGCGCTGTGCCCCCGGCATGCCTTTCATTTTCTGAAATTCGACGACCGCGGGTACGCTACATATAAGACCGCGGGTGCGGTTACGTTTGAACCGCGGGTGCGGTGTCATTTCTGTAATTAATTTCCAACTCTCTGTCCATCAACCGCGGGTGCACTCTTTCTTGGACCGCGGGTGCGGTGACCCTACTGTAAAATGGTCATCTTTCTGTCCATGCACCGCGGGTGCGGTGCTTCTCTAGGCGCGGGTACGGTCCCTTTCTTCAAGCAACACTTCATCTTTTCATTTTATCCACATACAATCTACGGCATTACATTTCTCCCCCTCTTAGATATTAGTTCGTCCTCGAACGTGAAATCAATTAATCAAAGTATGTACGAACAGCAGTAAAATTAAAAGCTGAATAAATACTCACATCATAAGAATAACTCGGGATATTTCTGTCTCATATCTGCTTCTGTCTCCCAAGTCGCTTCCTCGGTGCCATGACGACTCCACTGGACTTTCACTAGTGGAATAGTCTTCGTTCTGAGCTGTTTCTCTTTCCGATCAAGAATTTGTATCGGTTGTTCAACATAACTCAATGTCTGATCCAGCTCAGCTTCGTCAGGCCGAATGACATGAGAAAAATCTGGCATGTATCTACGCAGCATCGATACATGAAAAACGTCATGTATCCCGGATAGAGAAGGAGGAAGAGCCAGTCGATATGCTCGATCGCCAATCTTTTCAAGAATCTCGCATGGACCGATGTATCTAGGGGACAACTTCCCGCGTTTGCCAAATCTGACAACGCCTCTGAAAGGAGAAATCTTCAAAAACACTCTGTCTCCTTGTTCAAATACTAGCGGTCTACGTCTGATATTGGCATATTTGGCTTGCCTATCCTGTGCCGTCTTCATCCTCTTCTGAATTATCTTTACTTTCTCGGTCATCTCACGAATCATATCAGGCCCAAGTTGTAATGCCCGAGATTTTGATTCTGTTAATATGAGATTATTGATTATGAATTGATATAATTATAGACGGGCTATTACGAGACCAGATTGGCCAAAACATATGAAGGGTGCAATTGTTAGACAGAACTATTGGCGGGCGAGCGGTAGAAAATGACCGTCCGAGCGCCAATGTTCAACAAGAACATGTTCGGGCAGAAGATGTGGCGCCCGAGGGGTAGATTGTGACCACCCGAGCGCCAAGGGAAAGTGCTTGGACAGAGAGTGCCGTGCCCGAGCGGTAAATTACAACCGCCCGAGCGCCGGGTGAAGTTTAAGAAAATGAGACACGTTTCCTGAAGCATGCAACGTGGTAGGTATATATATATATATATAGACGTATCATTCTTCACAAAACAAAAGAGAGAAACAAAGGAAAAGAACGAGAAAGCTTCAGAGAATACAAACGGAAGGTATAAATTAATGTTGAGTTGGGATTGCACAACTCGAGTGAGGTTTGGCTCGAGTTTCCCTAAATCACATGCTTTACCTTATTGTATTGATTTGATTGATATACTTGTTCCCTTGATTGATAGATAGCAGGTATTAGACGAGAATCTTGTGACAGAAGTGCCTGATAGTGGTGGGATCGCCACGGGCACATTGCACGATGTCACAAGATAGGATAGTGGCGATAGAGCTACAGTCCATGAGGGATAGGTCAGGACACCGGATATTTGGTTATATCGAGTAATAGGAACAGAGTTCCTTCTATTACGGAATTCGATATAGGAATACCACATTTGGAAATCGGGATCCCTAGACTAGGATTGAGTCTAGTCTTAAATGTGACGTCATGAGTCTAATTGACAGTTATATTGATTCATGTTGATTATGTGCCTGAATATGGTACATATTGATTTATGTTCCTGATGATGGTACATGTTTAGAATAGGATTTATTCTTGATATGGATTTATATTCTGATTTGAATACACGTTAGACATATCTGTTATATGCTTTTATATTGTTTTGATGATTGCATGTATACATGATTTATACTGAGAATGTAATTCTCACCGGAGTTATCCGACTGTTGTTTTGTTTGTATGTGTGCATGGCAACAGGTGGGATAGGATCAGGGTCAAGAAGAGAACGAGGCTGGACTAGATAGCGTGGAGATCCGGGCTTCGAAGCAACTTAGGATTCAGCACTGATATATAGTTGAACCTAGTTGAATTTTTGTAGATAGTACAAGATTTATTTTTTTATGTTTAATATGTAATTTGAATTGAATTACATTACGTTTCCGCTTTGTATTTTAAAATAAATTTAGACCCTGTTTATTATAAATGTTTGAATTATTCCTAAAGATGATTAAGGAATGAATTAGCGTCCGGGTCCCCACAACAGGTGGTATCAGAGCATTAGGTTCCAGAACAGTAGGTTCTAGAACTGTAGGTTCCTGAGACTGAGGTAGAATAGAGTGAGCGGGGTAGATTGAGTTATCGTTCCTGCATGTGATTGCTAGCATGTGATTTACTTATAATGTTGATTTACATTGTGTATGCTAGCATGATATTATATGTTACTGCCTGGATTTATATAGCATATGATTGAATATAATGTTGAAATTACATTGTATATGCTAAGATTTCAGTATGTTTTTACTAGCTATTAAGCTACATGTTACCTGAATATCTGAGTTGATTTGGTAATATGTATTAGTTGAAACTGGATCAGAACCAATTCTTGATCAGAGGTAAGCTGATCAGGATTGGGATTGAGACGGATTTGTCTCCTGTTACCACTAACATCTGTGATTATCAGATATTCCTCCTAGAAGAGTGCGAGAACGAGGTAGTACTTCGACTGATCTGATGGATGTATCAGAAACTCTGATGGAAACACAGTTGATGAGATTTCAGTCATTTCAACCGCCGATTCTGAGAGGTATTGAGGTGCCAGGCGATTGTGAGAATTGGCTGGAGGATATAGAAATGTTATTTGAATTTCTGGGGTTTACAGATGATTGTAGAGTTAAACTGGTTGGGAATCAACTACGGGAAGCCGCTAGGAGTTGGTGGCTGGTAACTAGGGAAGCCCTAGCACAGCGTGGTTCCATGATTACGTGGAAAATTTTAAAGGTCGAATTTTATCAAAGATTTGTACCTCTATCATACAGAGAGGATAAAGGTGCAGAGTTTACAAATTTAAGACAGGGTCAGTTGAATGTCGATGAGTATTTGGCCCAGTTTTTCACCTTACTACATTTTGCTCCTCAAGTGGCTAGAAATGATACAGCTGTATCTAATCAGTTTATCTAGGGATTGAATCCGGAGATACGCACATTGGTGAATGTGAAACCACCGAGTAATTTTGCTGATACTCTGAATCGAGCCAGAAGAGCAGAAACCGTTCTGATAAGACAAAAAGAAGTTTCATATGTTCTTCCCACGTCGATACCACAACTACTTGCCGTCCAGACTCGAGATTGGCAACAGCAGTGGTGGAAAGCAAGAACAATTGAAAGCTCGAAAGAAACAGTTTAAGAAGTTAGGAAGTGGACCGATTGGTTCATCTAGCTCCAGTGGTTCTAGCCCGAGTTATACTGGAGTTTATTGCAGGACTTGCGGAGGGAGACATCCCATGGAGCAGTGCCAGGGAGTGACTGGTCGGTGCAATATCTGTAAACAGTAAGGACACTTTGCTAGAGTCTGTCCACAGAAAGGTTCCCGAAGATTTTAGGGAACAGAATCATCTGGTGATAGTTATCGAGGAACAGACCCAGGACACATGTGATGACATAGTGGCAGGTAATAATCTGTTATGATTATATTGCATGTGGATTGATATATACTAATGCATTCCCTATGATTATCTTTGACTGAGTTGTATTGATATATGTTGTATCTGCTGGGTCTGTATTACTGTAGTATTGATCTTTGTACCTCTTGGGGAAAGGAACTGATATCAGTGAATTCTGTGATATATTGGGTACTGCAGTAAAAAGAGAATGAGATTGAATTAGATTGTATTGTACTTGTGTTATCTGATTTTGATTACATTATTGATATTGATATGCAAACAAGTACAGAACTATTATAGATTCTTGCCAGGAGATGGTAAGATTCGGACCTGAAATGGCCGATGAACGAATGATATACGGTAAGGATTCTCGATTTTGAATTCCTTGATATCCGTATTATGTATGATTCGATGATTTTCGAAAAGAATGGAGTAATTTCTTATGTATTCAGTTGATTACTGAAGTTGAGCCTATCTGGAAATGATTTGTTAGTAGCAGGAGAGTTGCTATAGTCGTTCCTGATGAAATTCCGGGTTTGTCTTATATCCGAGAGACCGATTTCAGCCTTGATTTGATATCAGGTATGAATTTCATTTTAGGCTTCTGTACATAATGATATTGATTGAATTGAAAGGATTGAAATGTCAGTTAGAAGATTTACTGCCTGAGAATTAGAGTTACATCTGATTATGTGTTTCTCTGAGGAATATTTCAGCTCTGTGTATGGGCTGATAAATCCTGTGTTCCGAAGTGTTCTGATGACCTTATGCTCGTTTTATCTATGATATTTTGATATATTCGCAGCGTATGATTGATTGAATCGAACAGTTGAAATTTGTATTGAATATTCTGGAAACTGAGATTGTTGTATACAGAATGGTTTGGCTATGAATTTAGATTGCAACAGATTGTATTCAGAGTCTGTGATATCTGAAGATAGTATACTGATTGGTTGTAGCACAGTTGAGACAGTGATCAGATTGTTCAGAACTTGATTACGATAGTCAGAACAGGGGGTCAAATTGTATTGAATGCCAGAGTTAAGTATATCATACCGTGATTTTGGTTGATTTTATACTTTTGGGCAGAATGTATAGCATGATTTTTATCTGTGGGTTATAGATTGACGGATAGTCGGAGCGAACTATCTAGATACTGGAGGCTATCCAGGAACTGTAGTGCTGGATTTTAGCACTAGTGACCTGATGTCTTGTCACTTTATGAATTATTGTATAATGATAGCTATCAAATGAGTATTGAAATAGCCACAGATAAGACGTTGTACAATGAGTAATGCGGATTTCCTCGGAATGGGAATGATATTACGGTGATAACTGAGATTGGATTTGATAAGATCAGAGATCTGTTAAAGAAAATGAAACTGATTCAGAAGCAAATGAAGATAGCTCGGAAATGGATATGAAATAAGCCAACGTCGGATGAGGAATGTTGGTATGGAAGGCCGAAGATTGAATATATCCTTGAATAGGGTTAGCAGATGATGATATTAATTTGCTATCGAGTTGTTGATTAGTATATACGGATGTTGTATAGCCAATAGCTGTGATTGATTCTATCACAAGTTATTTTGAACAGAATCTTGATATTATACTTCTTAAATGACTCCTCTAGTCGGGGATCAGAATCAGTAAAAGAAAGATAATTCAGAATGAAGACTATTCTGTTGTTGAAAGTATAATAGAGTAGTTAGAATATCGAAGAAGCTACCTGGGCGACTGAGTCTGATATGAGACAGAGATTCCCAGAGTTATTTCACTGATGTGAGTTTTCTGAGTAGCTTCTATTATACATTTCTTCTGATATGAATTGATTGCTTGTGATTTCGGGGACGAAATCAGACCTTAGAGGGGGAGAAATGTAATGCCCGAGATTTTGATTCTGTTAATATGAGATTATTGATTATGAATTGATATAATTATAGACGGGCTATTACGAGAGCAGATTGGCCAAAACATATGAAGGGTGCAATTTTTAGACAGAACTATTGGCGGCCGAGCGGTAGAAAATGACCGCCCGAGCGCCAATGTTCAACAAGAACATGTTCGGGCAGAAGATGTGGCGCCCGGGCGGTATATTGTGACCGCCCGAGCGCCAAGGGAAAGTGCTTGGACAGAGAGTGCCGCGCCCGAGCGGTAAATTACCACCGCCCGAGCGCCGGGTGAAGTTTAAGAAAATGAGACACGTTTCCTTCAGCATGCAACGTGGTAGGTATATATATATATATATATATATAGACGTATCATTCTTCACAAAACAAAAGAGAGAAACAAAGGAAAAGAACGAGAAAGCTTCAGAGAAACTTCGTGAAAAATCCTTACGCCTTTATATTTCAATCCGCCCGTTAGATTTTGAATCTGACTTTAGTACTGGGTTCCTATCAACGTAGGCTACAACTGGACGTAAGTTTTACTACGTTTTGACATGCTTCGAAATTATGCTATTGTCAGAATTGAATAGGATTCATATATGATGTTCTTGTTATGTTAGACATCATAGAATCGAAGTTAGATTGAGAAACGGACTGATTATGGAATTGTTATGATTTTCTGAGTATATTGATTTGAAATCGGACAGATTTGGATTATGAATGAGTTACAGACTATATCAGATATGAAATATGATTTGTAATTGATGTCTGTTGATATGGTAGTGACGGGGAGACTGAAATTGTTCCGTTATGCCGATGATTTGAATTAAATCCAGATTAATCAGATTCAGTGTTGAATTGAGAATTGAGTATTGATATTAGGATTCTCAATATATCGTTTCAGATTTACAGAGACAGTCTTGAGTTCAGAACTGATATTGCTACAGGCCGAGACTACAAACGGAAGGTATAAATTAATGTTGAGTTGGGATTGCACAACTCGAGTGAGGTTTGGCTCGAGTTTTCCTAAATCACATACTTTACCTTATTGTATTGATTTGATTGATATACTTGTTCCCTTGATTGATAGATAGCAGGTATTAGACGAAAATCTTGTGACAGCAGTGCCTGATAGTGGTGGGATCGCCACGGGCACATTGCACGATGTCACAAGATAGGATAGTGGCGATAGAGCTACAGTCCATGACGGATAGGTCAGGACACCGGATATTTGGTTATATCGAGTAATAGGAACAGAGTTCCTTCTATTACGGAATTCGATATAGGAATACCACATTTGGAAACCGGGATCTCTAGACTAGGATTGAGTCTAGTCTTAAATGTGACGTCATGAGTCTAATTGACAGTTATATTGATTCATGTTGATTATGTGCCTGAATATGGTACATATTGATTTATGTTCCTGATGATGGTACATGTTTAGAATAGGATTTATTCTTGATATGGATTTATATTCTGATTTGAATACACGATAGACATATCTGTTATATGCTTTTATATTGTTTTGATGATTGCATGTATACATGATTTATACTGAGAATGTAATTCTCACCGGAGTTATCCGACTGTTGTTTTGTTTGTATGTGTGCATGGCAACAGGTGGGATAGGATCAGGGTCAAGAAGAGAACGAGGCTGGACTAGATAGCGTGGAGATCCGGGCTTCGAAGCAACTTAGGATTCAGCACTGATATATAGTTGAACCTAGTTGAATTCTTGTAGATAGTACAAGATTTATATTTTTATGTTTAATATGTAATTTGAATTGAATTACATTACGTTTCCGCTTTGTATTTTAAAAAAAAATTTAGACCCTGTTTATTATAAATGTTTGAATTATTCCTAAAGACGATTAAGGAATGAATTAGCGTCCGGGTTCCCACACAAGTTCTGGTACCTCAGATATATCATCCCAATATAGAGGAGATCTGCACTTCTTGCCATATAAAGCCTAAAACGGTGCCATCTCTATGCTCGTTTGATAGATGTTGTTGTATGAGAATTCACACAACGGTAGTGAATCTTGCCAACTAGTGCCAAAGTCTAGCACTACAGCTCTCAACATGTCCTCTAAAGTCTGGAGAGTCCGCTCTGACTGTCCGTCTGTCTGGGGATGATAAGCAGTGCTCAGGTGCAATGTCGTACCTAAAGCCTGCTGCAGACTGTGCCAAAAGTGAGAAGTGAATCGTGGATCACGGTCTGATACGATAGACTTCGGCACACCATGCAATCTGACCACTTCTCTGATATAGATCTCGACCATCTGATCGTGTCTGTACGTCATTCTGTACGGAATAAAACACGCTGATTTGGTTAATCTGTCTATCACAACCCAAATCGCATCACAACCCCGGGATGATCGAGGTAACTTCGTCACGAAATCCATGAAAATGTGATCCCATTTCCATTCAGGAATAGACAAACTCCGAAGTAAACCTCCGGGCTTCTTTCTTTCGGCCTTCACATGTTGGCAATTTAAGCACTTAGACACATATTCGGCAATATCTGATTTCATCTGTTTTCACCAGAACTGTGTCTTCAAGTCGTTGTACATCTTTCTGCCACCAGGGTGAATGCTGAACCGACTACAGTGCGCTGCTGACAATATTTGTTGTTTCAACTCTGAAACATCTGGCACTACAATACGGTTATTCACATACAGGACAAAATCATGTACCTGATATTCAGACTGATGTCCTGATCTGACCATCTGAATTGACTGCTGTATATTCTGATCTGTTCTTTGAGCTTCTTTGATTTTCATAATCAAATCTGGCTCAACTTGAATCGTGGCAAATCTTATGATGCGATACCGCCCACGAGATCTTTAATTTTTCCCGATCTTTGAAACAAGTAATTGATAGGTGTGAAAATCGCCTCTAGATCATGCGGTCTAGCAACAATTCATCAACGATAGAAACAATCTCGTTCAAGAGAACCTCCAAAGAACCCGTCCTTGGCAACCCTCGTGATATTCGATTGACAAACGCCACAAAAGATAAATCTTTTGATAAGTTTGATTTGATACAACGCAAAAGTTATAACGAAACTTAAGCTTGTTTTTGAGAGAATTCTCAAAGAAAGTTTTTATAAACTCAATCAATAATGAACAAAAGTTGTTTTCAATCAATAAAATTCGTCTATATATTGATACCAAATCAAAAAGAAATGAAATCTACTTGCCAAGATAATAAAAACTCTAAAATAGGAAACTAGGATTCTTCCCGAAACTGACTCGCGCTCGGGCGGTAGAATATTACCGCTCGAGCGCCAAGGCTTCTGTACTACTCGCGCTCGGACAATAAGTATGGCGCTCGGGCGGTAATATTTGACCACTCGGGCGCCGATGCTGCTGGACTCAACTTCATCTATCACTTGAATAATGTTCTTGTGACTTCCAAACTCACTCCCATGCATCAAAAACCCTCCAGCACTTTGCACCTCGCTTGTAAGACCTTCTTCATTGCTCATAAGTCCGTGCAACGCTTCCTTGAACTTCTTCAATCGTCCCCTCGTGATTGGTCCCTCCGGCAACTCCAAAGGGTCCCATGCTTTCCTTGGCGCCTGACCATCTGTGTTCGCATCATCCTCCCCTTCTTGAAAAGGATTTGTCCTCAAATCTTTGATACCTACACAAAAACGAAGCAAGTTAGTAATAACAAGAATTGTATGACTAATATGCTTACCTTTAAACTCAAGTTTGTAGGTGCATCAACGTTTCGATCCCTAACTCCATGGCAGCATTCACCATCAACTCATCAACATCAACATATACCAAATAGTAAAAGGCACCAAATGATAAAATATGATTAAGTATCACAAAAATCAAATTTCTCCCCTTCTTAAGCCTAGTCAACACCAAAATAATATCCACACATGTGTACGACCATAGTTCATGAAACGTCATGCCCTTTTTATTGCTTTAAAAGTACTAGAATTTTTTTTTTTAAACCTCACATAGCATCGGTCGAACCATAAAATTTCATAAAATACTTTTGACATCATTTTAAAATAAACAACCAACTAACATTTTTTCTAAATCTAAAAATAACATTTGAAAAGTATAGCCCATAATATAACCTCTCAAAAACCACTCATACTCATGATAAAAGTCATAAAATCTTTTAACATAAATCATAACATATATGCGGAAACTAGCGTCGGTCCTCGGGTCATGTGCACCTTCAGTCCAGTCGGATCAACCATCAAGACCTCCATTAGCATTATCATGATAACCTGCATCATACACACCTAGTGAGTCTAAAGACTCAACACGTCATATTCTTGATAACGAGTAATACGTAATACAGTTAACATATAACAGTGAAAAATATTTGTACTTAAAATATCGTTTTCATGAAGATACATAAACATAAATATTTTCGTAAACATTTTCATGATTCATAAAACCTTTAAATAAAAACATTTTCATAATCTTATGCATAAACATTTTCATATAAACATAAACATATTCATATTCGTATCCATATTCATATCAACATATTCATATCATCATATTCATAATCATGTTCATATTCGTGTTTGTTGAATTCAGATCGTGATTGTGACTCGTATTCTTAAACGTATTGGGCGATGGATCCATCTAAAGAAACCACAGTACTGGGCGACGGGGACACCAGCAACACTCTCACCGGTCAACTGGGCCTTGTCCTACGTATTAACATATTCGTATTCGTATCACGTATTCGTATTTGTATCCGTATCCAAGGAAACACGATCGTCGGGCTCCCACTGGGACCATAACCCTCACGATATTTCCAACATGTAGTAGTCACAATCCCTTCACGTTCTTCAACATGTTATCATCACTTAATAAAAACATGCATATAATATCATTTTATTTTGAAACCAAGCATGCAACATATCTTTTACATGTCCAATTTAATCTTTAATAATTCATGAACATTTCAAAATCATATTTACACCTATAAAAATTCATAAACATACATAACCATTGAAAATAATCATATTATCACATAAAACAGCATTCAGGACACTGCCATGACGTTTACTAATTCTTAGGTGTAAAAAGACCGTTTTACCCCTAGACGTAAAATTTCCCGTTTTTGACATTTTCTTAATTTCATTGATTCTAACATGTCCCAAATAATTATTTAAGCCTACAAGAATTTTTTCATATTTTTATTTAGCCTAAAACGAAGACTTTTAAATAAATCTTTAAATGTGACGTATTACTGCGTTTTAATCCCGAATTAAACCAAACCTTAATATAAATTTCCCAAATTAAAAACTTAGACTTCTAATAATTATTAAACTTAAATATAATTTCTCGTAATTTTATTAAGCTTAAATCTAGGTGTTTTCCTATTCGTTTTTAAACTTAGACGTACTTCCTAGTTTTGACTCGTATGGACTCGAAACTTAACCAAACTTTACCAAACTTGAACCAAAGCTTAATAACACCAAACTAACCCATATACGACCAAATTACAGCCCAGTAAGTCCCTTGAATATGCTTAGGAAGCTACTGAATTTTTCTGCACAAGAGTCCTAGTCCTAATATGATTCGAACCTAGGCTAGCTTCGCCTCCAACCCTTAACCATCATGTCCAGCCTCTACCCATCCCTCCTATGCAGCCCAATCAAGTATAGTGGACCCTCTCTAACCGCATCTAGCAGCCGTGACCCTCAAAGACTCCTAGTCGAAGAGTCTTTTCCCTTAAGGAGTCTATTTTCGTTTTTATTCTTTCCCTATTTTTTTCAGCCTTTAAACATACACCTAGGGACCATTAAACATGTGGAAAAATATCCCTTCAAGTACCCCTACCATGGCAGCCCCTTTGTGCATCATTATGAAGAGTTTTAAAAAAGAAAAACTCTTGTTTTGTGCATGTATAACCATAAAAACGAAAATATAAAAGTTGTATCATGTTTTTCATGCAATCATATATCAAACACATAATATGGTGTGAAAGATGAGTAAAAGGAGAATATGGCGTGCCTTTGCGTTTTTAACGCACGAATATCCGTTGACGAAGCGAAGAACGGCGACGAGAAACGACGGCTTGAAAAATCTATCAAACTTGATGCTTTTTCCTTCCACTTCTGATGTGTGCCGTGTGTTGTGTTTTGGGAGAAAGAATTTGAATCGAAAAGGGGTGTGGGGCGTGAGTTTCCTTGAGGTTTGGGAAGGGTTTAACATAATTAAATACTAAATAATTCACTAATTAGGACTTAGGCCTATCAAGCTAACAAATTAGGCCCATTAGTCTTAATTAGGATATTAAAAATAATTTTGTGAGTTTATTAGCCGGGTTGCCCATAAATTCGTATTTTTGTTGAAAATCCAACACCGATAAAAATTACGTCCCGGCGTTTAAAATCACCTCAAAACCCCATATTTTTAAAAATACGAAAAAGCATCCCCTCAATTTAAATAATTAAAAATAATTATTTAATAAAAGCATTTTTCTATTTTCAGCCATCGGTCTCCGTTCCTCGATCGCAACTCGAATAACCTTTAAAAATATATTTTAATGCAACTATGTACAACAATAGATTTTAAACATGTAAATATGCACAACATAATTAATTAATGTAATTAAAACATTTAATTAAAATACAAGAGAATTTAATAACTTGCGTGCATGTGGTTCGCGTGGACTTTTAAATTTTTCGGGGCGTTACAGTTCACTAGGAATAAGATATAACTGATGCCTGACATATGAATACACTCGACATGTCATTCTCCTGTATGTAATGGATATACCCCAATCACACTCAACATGTCGTTTCATGTGCAACCAACACATAAAATCATTCATTTTATCAAAGGTAAAAACACCACTATATGCATCACTAGTACGTAACTCATGCAATGAATGTAGAATGATGAATTTATTCTCCTTAAAATTGTACTCATTATGAACATAAAAATTCTTATGTTCGATGCATGATTCACAATTCCACCCAATACACCTCCTCATATGCAACCATAGTAAAAATTCATGCATCCTATCAATGACCCTATTTACTTCATGGCTACCAATCAAACAAAGGTCAAGCGCCTCAATATCAAGCAGAAACTCATGCAATAGGTGTGTGATGAAAATTTTATTCTCTTTAAACATGTATTCATCATAAACAAAGAAATAAGCATCTTCATCCCTGCACCTCTCAAAACCATAATCAAACCAATATAAATCATGCAAATAGGACACAGTAAATGTACTATCCATGCAATCATTTAACTCATCACATGAATTTAATTCTAATGCACACAAGTCATTGCCATGACAAAGCCTCATCAATTTGACAATCTTTGAACACTCAAAATAACTAACATTTGAATTTAATTCGTGCATTATATCACCATCCTCAACGCTGTGACTCCCTGACAAAATCGTCATCTCATCGTTAGACCATTTGGACATTACACTTTCAACACTCACCCCAAATTCTTGAGCACAACACAGCAATGAACTAAGATAAGGACTAAAGTCATACCTCATGCTTGTTGCGTTGGCAACTATGCTTACCTCACGGTGATTGCTCTCAACGCCAAATGGATCATCCCATTGCATTTTTACACCTTCCACATTTGCTCGTCTCCTCATCACAACTTCATCATAACCCTGCAAATGAGAAATAACAATGCTCGGGATTGAACCTGCTATATCATCACAAGAATAATAAACCACTTTGTACAAAGGTACTTTAAGGGGTTTATACAAAAGTAAACAACTCTCATCCTCACTCTTTTCACTCTTTTGGGCCTTAAAATTATTTTTCTTTTCTTTTTCTTTTTCTTTTTCTTTTTCTTTAGCCTCTTTTGCATTTTCTTTTTCTTTTCTTTTTATGGCCATCTCACTCTTTTGATCACTCATTTTTCGGCTATTTTAAATTCTTTTTCACTCTCACAATTAAATTGCAGTTGATCATCAGTAATTACAACTGAAATAGGTTGATCAAGAAAGGTACATGATGAATCATAACATGCGTGCAACAAATTATTACTATTTTCTTCTTTCTCCTCCACAGCACACACATTAGAAGAAAATTCACCATCTAAGGATTCACCCTCCACATCACAACATTCTACGCTCAAGTCAGAAATCAGTGGGGTACCAACCTCCTCAATTCTCTCAACCTCCACTTTAGGTTCAACAACAATGCTCACGTCAACTCCGCACTCGACTACATTCTTAGATTCACATTCAACTCTAGACTCCAGTACATTCATCTCCTCCTTTGTACATTGGCTAATATCATGCCCAAACTCTAGACACCAAATACATTGAATATCATAAGTACTAACATTTGAAATTTTAGATGTACCTTGATACCCATGCTTCAAAACCAACTTCGGTCTAGTCATGACCTTCTTCTCTTCACTCGACCTTCGTGCGGATGTCAAGAACTCCTTCCACGAGTCAATTCCCTGCCTACCACTCGATTTGCACCTCCTATCATCACGATCCAAATGTAATGCTCTATCCCCACCAAATCTACTACCTCGTCTCTTCTCATTAGCACTACCCTCAAGCCTATCCAACCTTTCATGTAAAGTCTTAAGCTCCTTCTCCCATATTCTATCAATCCCCCTTAACATTGTTTGAAATTGAAGATCGTCAACCATTATACCTGAAAGAAAAAGGTTAGTATAAAACAATAAAAGAATAAAGTTTCCTTTCACCACAAATCCTCACTAGTCACTCCAATGAAAATTCACTCGCACTCGCCTTTTTCCCTCACCACAAAACCTCACAAATCACTCCAATGAAAATTCACTCTACTCAAATATTTTCACTCAAGTGAGAATCCTCAAGGGGGCGCTTAAGTCTCGTGGCTTCCACGTATCAAAACTTATGAGATCAATCATGTGACGCTTGAAACTCGACTTACTTAGACCACACAAGAACAAGCAACTCTGGAAATTGAATAGAATGCGACTAAATGACAAGGACAAACTTAACGCTGAAATATAAGCGCTAAAATTCCAACAAACACCTGAGTCAAATATATATATATATATATTTTTTCTGCTTCTTTTTTTTTTTTTTTCGGGTGAACAGTACGCTACAGTAACTCTGGCGTGAACAGTTACGTGAATAATTTCGGCGGATGAACAGTAACTCCGGCGTGAACAGTTTCGTGAATAATTTCGGCAGATGAACAGTAACTCCGCCAGATGAACAGTAATTTCGTAGACGATGAACAGTATCTCGGCGGATGAATAGTGCCGTGAACAGTAAATCTGGCGATGAACAGTAATTTCCGATATGAACAGTACTTCCGATGAACAGTAACTCCGGCTAATGAACAGTATTCGCGAATTTTTGTTTTTTGTTTTTTTTTTAATTCAACAAATCCGTAGAAATCGCTACACGAAAATCGGTATTGAAAATCCTACGAAGAATTGAACGGATACGCTTACTTGAATCAAAAACCAAAAGCTCTGATACCAAATGATGCGATCCCGCCCACGAGATCTTTAATTTTTCCCGATCTTTGAAACAAGTAATTGATAGGTGTGAAAATCGCCTCTAGATCATGCGGTCTAGCAACAATTCATCAACGATAGAAACAATCTCGTTCAAGAGAACCTCCAAAGAACCCGTCCTTGGCAACCCTCGTGATATTCGATTGACAAACGCCACAAAAGATAAATCTTTTGATAAGTTTGATTTGATACAACGCAAAAGTTATAACGAAACTTAAGCTTGTTTTTGAGAGAATTCTCAAAGAAAGATTTTATAAACTCAATCAATAATGAACAAAAGTTGTTTTCAATCAATAAAATTCGTCTATATATTGATACCAAATCAAAAAGATATGAAATCTACTTGCCAAGATAATAAAAACTCTAATATAGGAAACTAGGATTCTTTCCGAAACTGACTCGCGCTCGGGCGGTAGAATATTACCGCTCGAGCGCCAAGGCTTCTGTACTACTCGCGCTCGGACAGTAAGTATGGCGCTCGGGCGGTAATATTTGACCGCTCGGGCGCCGATGCTGCTGGACTCAACTTCATCTATCACTTGAATAATGTTCTTGTGACTTCCAAACTCACTCCCATGCATCAAAAACCCTCCAGCACTTTGCACCTCGCTTGTAAGACCTTCTTCATTGCTCATAAATCCGTGCAACGCTTCCTTGAAATTCTTCAATCGTCCCCTGTGATTGGTCCCTCCGGCAACTCCAAAGGGTCCCATGCTTTCCTTGGCGCCTGACCATCCGTGTTCGCATCATCTTAATGGTTTACTATCTGTGTCAAATGCTAAACCAGACAAACAACAATCTTCAACTAAATTCGAAACACCTATCGTCGATAAGGATAGGGCACAAACCTTTCGACTCAAGGCATCTGCTGCTGCATTTGACTTCCCTGGATAGTACTTGATCTCGCAATCAAAATCTTTCAGTAGATCAAGCCATCTACACTGCCTCATGTTCAACTCTGATTGAGAAAACATATACTTCAGGCTTTTATGGTCAGAGTAAATCTCAAATTTCTCACCATAAAGATAATGATGCCAAATCTTTAAGGCAAATACGATAGCCGCCAATTCAAGATCATGAATGGGGTATCGAATCTCGTGTGGCTTCAGCTGTCTAGAGGCATATGCGATCACATGACCCCGCTGCATAAGAACACATCCCAGCCCTTTGTGAGATGCATCACAATATACAACGAAATCGCCAGTACCTGAAGGAATCATCAAGACAGGTGCACTGGTCAGCCTCTTCTTCAACTCTAGGAAGCTAGACTCGCAATCTTCCGACCACACAAATGGTGTATTCTTTTGCGTCAACTGGGTAATCGGCTTCGCAATGCTGGAGAAATCTTTGATGAATCGTCTATAGTACCCTGCTAGACCCATGAAACTGCGTATCTCAGACACCGAAGTCGGTCTCGGCCAACTGATCACAGCTTCCACTTTACTCGGATCCACAGAAATACCATCTCCAGATATGATATGACCCAAGAAGACAACCTGTCTCAGCCAAAACTCACAATTTGACAGTTTTGCATATAATCTTTCATTTCTTAGTGTTTGCAACACAATTCTCAAATGATTGGCATGCTCAGTCATACTCTTGGAGTACACCAAAATATCATCGATAAAAACAATCACTAACTCATCTAAATACCTCTGAAAGACACGGTTCATCAACCCCATGAACACCGCTGGAGCATTCGTTAAACCAAAAAGCATGACAATAAATTTGTGATGTCCATACCTGGTTCGGAATGCTGTCTTTGGTATATCAATATCTCGTACTCGCAGCTGGTGATATCCAGATCTCATATCGATCTTGGAATAGATAGATGATCCCTGCAACTGATCAAATAAGTCGTCGATACGAGGCAAAGGATATTTGTTCTTTATCGTTGCCTTGTTCAGTTGCCTGTAATCTATACTCAATCTCATAGAACCGTCTTTCTTTCGCACAAATAGCACTGGTGCGCCCCAAGGAGATACACTAGGTCTGATATATCCCTTGGCTAGAAGATCTTCTAATTGTGCTTTCAATTCTTTCAATTCTATTGGCGCCATCCTATATGGAGCTCTCGAAATAGGAACGGTACCTGGAATAAGATCAATGCTAAAATCTACCTCTCGGGCTGGAGGTAACCCTGGAATCTCTTCAGGAAATATATCTGCAAACTCCCGTACTACTGGCAAATCTGCCAATGCCAGGCTCGATTTCAGTAAATCTACTGAATAAATAAGGAACCCTTCTGCTCCTTGTTGCAACAATCTACTCATAGTCAGAGCAGATACTAAGGGAATCCGAGATCTGGAACCCTTACCGTAGAATTTCCACTCCTCTGTCATTTCAGGTCTGAATATGACAATCTTGTGGAAAAAATCTACGGTAGCTCTGTACTTGGTCAACGTGTCAATCCCGACAATACAATCAAAATCAGATAAGCCAAGTACAACACAGTCTAAATCAATCTCATGTCCCTCAAACTGTAGTATACAATGTCTAACTGAAGTTACAGATATCAACCCACTTCCCAACGGAGAAGTAATAGACACTACAGTAGACAATGACTCTACAGGCAATGCATGTGTTAGTGCAGAACGTTCTGATATGAATGTATGTGATGCACCTGTATCTATCAATACATGTGCAGGATAACCGCAAAGAAAACAGTTACCTGCAATCACATCGTCTGGTGCATCTTGGGCTTGCTCTTCCGTCAATGCAAACACCTGAGCCTGTTGTCTGGGAGGTTGGCTCACTGTCTGGCCACCTTTAGGCGTGGGCTGGAAGGAATGGACAGACGAAGCTTGCCTTTCGGGCTGAGTCACCGATGCTGATGACCCTGTACTCTGGGATCGCTGTGCACCTCTCTGGGGACAAACTCTGGCAAAGTGTCCCTGTTGCTTGCATATATTACATGTGCCCATCACTCCTTGACACTGCTTTGTGGCATGTCGGCCTCCACAAGTAGTACAATATACACCTATCACATCTGTACTCTGGTCAGGACCTCTCTGTCTTGACCCACTGGAGCTCGACGAACTGCTCCATGATCTCTTAAACTGCTTACCCTTGGCTTTCAAAGAATCTTTCTTTCCACTACTACTGCTTCCACTATCAAATCGAGGAGGAGGTGGTGGAAACTGTGTGGCGAACGGTGGCGGTCTCTGACCCTGAACACTATAGGAAGCTCCTCGCTGCCTGATCAAGCCAGCCTCTGCTCCCTTCGCTCGATTCAGCGCCTCAGAAAAAGTGTTGGGTCGCCCCGTGTTCACTAGGGTGAAGATATCCGGATTCAAACCATTTATGAACTGATCGGCAACTGCCTCATCATTCCCTGCTACATGAGGTGCAAATCGAAGCAAGGACGAGAATTTGGCAACATACTCCTCTATGTTCCACTAGCCCTGTCTCAAGTTGGCGAACTCTGCCCCTTTGTCTTTTCGGTATGACACTGGAAAGAAACGTTGATAAAATCCATCTTTAAAGGCTTTCCAAGTAATATCAATACCTCGATTTCTAAGGCTCGTTTCGCCGTTAGCCACCAACTCTTGGCCACTTCTTGCAATTGATGCCCAATCAGCTTCACCCTACGTTCATCTATATAGGCAAGTGATTCAAATAACATCTCTATATCATCCAACCAGCTTTCACAATCCACTGCATTTTCTGTGCCCTTCAAGGTAGGTGGATGAAATGATTGAAATCTCTTCAAAAAAGTCTCTATCGGTGTCGCAGTCACGTCCATCTGAGTACCCGACGTACTACCCTGTTCTGGCACTTGACCTGCAGCTGGTTGTGGTATTCTCCTAGGCGGCATAAATCTATAAACAAGACAACATCCTATCAAGAGATTTGAATATAAATCTACAAAAAATCAAATTCATATCAAAAGATAAACAACAATTCTAATATGTGATTTGGTTGGGAAACTCAAATTGAATCTCATCTGAGTTGCGTCTTCCCCAAACAAAACATGAATTATACCTTTCGTCGCACACTGTCTGTCGATGTCGAAGTCTCGATGACGAATCTGTCACTATCAAATCTGAAATGGAAATGTTGATACATATTCTATCAATTGTCTAATCTCAATCAACACATATCCAATTCAATACTTGACCTCGGTACCATTGGACGGCATAACAACGTAGTTTCTCAATACCGATCAATTCAAATCTCAACACAGATCTATATCAATTCTCAACAATGAATAATCCTCAACTCATAATCTGCACAATCTATGTATCATATCTCAAAATCTGCATAAGCTCATACATATATATGTTGGAATTCATAACAATTACATATGCTCTCATTTTCTCGATCCGTTTACGTTTCTACGATATCCATGATCTCAAGAACATATGATTATAAACATAACAGAACTTCCCCAACACGTAAACTTCAAAGCATGCTGAAACATAACCAAACTTACATCCTTTGATAGCCCTCGAAGAGAGGAGTTCAAAACTGAAATCGGATTAAAGTTTGGATGTGTGGATCTTTCAAACTCACAAGCTTAAGAGCACAAGGAATTGAAGCTTCTCCCTACTCTCTCTCGTTCTCAGCTGATGGAAGTGGTGAAAGTGAAGACTCAACACAATTATATATATATATGCCATGTGTCTTCATAAGAACCAAGGGTGGCTTTCTCGCATGCAGCAACGCGGGTGCGGTCACTCTTCGCCGCGGGTGCGCTGTGCCCCCGGCATGCCTTTCATTTTCTGAAATTCAACGACCGCGGGTGCGGTGACATCACCGTGGGTGCGGTTACGTTTGAACCGCGGGTGCGGTGTCATTTCTGTAATTAATTTCCAACTCTCTGTCCATCAACCGCGGGTGCACACTTTCTTGGACCGCGGGTGCGGTGACCTTACTGTAAAATGGCCATCTTTCTGTCCATGCACCGCGGGTGCGGTGCTTCTCTAGGCGCGGGTGCGGTCCCTTTCTTCAAGCAACGCTTCATCTTTTCATTTTATCCACATACAATCTAGGGCATTACAGATGTCTTGATTTGAATAGAATATTAATGCAGTATATTGATATTGTCATTGCCAGATTGAACATTGACTGACTTTGAGTCGAGACTTCGATTGTATCAGAGCGACAGAACGAAAGGTATAAATAAATGTTGATTCGTGATTGCACAACTCGAGTTAGGTTTGGCTTGAGTTTTCCAAAATCACATACTTTATTTTATTGCATTGATATTTGCAAATTATCAGATTGATATGTTTAGTCTATTGAATTTATAGCAGAGCAAGAGTCCGAGCCGAGTCTAGGGCAGATCAGCCTAGCTAGGGCAGAACCGCCGAGTCTTTGACAGAACAGCTAAGACTCTAGACTTACGGTGTATCGATGAGCTTAGATGTAGATCGACGTCTATTGTAGACATTCGATATAGCATACCAAAATCTAAATTAGATCGGGATCCCTAGGTTAGAAATAAGTTGAGATAAGATAATAAGTCATTGACTTAAATACAGATTCGTATTGGTTCATGTAGTCAGATTGGATACATGTTTTAATGATTGTTTATGCTTTTATATATGTTTTATATGATTGCATTGATACATTGTTTATACTGGAATATTTATATCTCACCGGAGTTATCCGGCTGTTGTCTTTTTTGTATGTTTGCATGGCAACAGGTGAGACAGGTTCAGGGTCACAGAGGTGAAGAAAGATCGAGTTAGAGTGGAGACTACGGACTTGGACTAGAGTTAGGGTTTAAACACTTGTTATATAGTTGTTAAACCTTAGTTGAGACTGATTGTATATAGTGCAAGATTTGTACTTTTAATACTGACGTGTATGTTAAGATGTATGCCATTACGTTCCGCATTTAAAAAAAAAATTAGACCCTGTTTATTATAATTAATTAAATTAGTCCCAATGATGATTAATAAGATGATTAGCGTCCGGGTCCCCACAACAGGTGGTATCAGAGCGATAGATCCTTTAGATTGAGATAGAAGAGGCTAGTGAGCTGGGTAGATTGAGGTTTTCTTTCCTGCTTTTGAATGCTAGCATGTCTTACTGCTTTAATACATGTTACTTCCTTATCTGATTTGATATAGTAATATGTTTTATTGAGAAGGGATCAGCACCGATTCTAGATCAGCTGTAAGATGATCAGATGAGGGCTGGAACTGGTTGTTGTATTTGAGTTACTAATCCTTTGATAACCAGATATGCCTCCTAGACGAATCCCAGAACAGGGTAGTACATCAAATCCTCCAATGGATGTAACACCGACTCCAATGGAAACGTTACTGAAAAGATTTCAGTCATTTCACCCGCCAACTTAGAAAGGAACAGAGAACGCTGTGGAGTGCGAGAGTTGGCTTGATGATATTGAAATGCTGTTTGATTCATTGGAGTATACAGATGAGCGGTGAATTCGATTGATTGGACACCAGTTACACGATGTTGCAAAAAACTGGTGGATTACGATAAAGAGGGCTTTGGAGCATAGAGGTACGACTATCACCTGGAATGTATTTAGAACTGAATTTTATCAAAGATTCTTTCCAGTGTCGTACAGAAAAGACAAGGGGGCGGAGTTTGCTAATCTAAGGCAGGGACCGATGAACATAGAAGAGTACGTGTCCAAGTTCTCCACCTTGTTGAAATTTGCTCCACATGTTGCTGATAGCGCGGAAGTTACTGCTGATCAGTTCATCGCTGACCCTGAACCCTGAACCCTGAATACTGTGTGGCGAACGGTGGCGGTCTCTGACCCTGAACACTATAGGAAGCTCCTCGCTGCCTGATCAAGCCAGCCTCTGCTCCCTTCGCTCGATTCAGCGCCTCAGAAAAAGTGTTGGGTCGCCCCGTGTTCACTAGGGTGAAGATATCCGGATTCAAACCATTTATGAACTGATCGGCAACTGCCTCATCATTCCCTGCTACATGAGGTGCAAATCGAAGCAAGGACGAGAATTTGGCAACATACTCCTCTATGTTCCACTAGCCCTGTCTCAAGTTGGCGAACTCTGCCCCTTTGTCTTTTCGGTATGACACTGGAAAGAAACGTTGATAAAATCCATCTTTAAAGGCTTTCCAAGTAATATCAATACCTCGATTTCTAAGGCTCGTTTCGCCGTTAGCCACCAACTCTTGGCCACTTCTTGCAATTGATGCCCAATCAGCTTCACCCTACGTTCATCTATATAGGCAAGTGATTCAAATAACATCTCTATATCATCCAACCAGCTTTCACAATCCACTGCATTTTCTGTGCCCTTCAAGGTAGGTGGATGAAATGATTGAAATCTCTTCAAAAAAGTCTCTATCGGTGTCGCAGTCACGTCCATCTGAGTACCCGACGTACTACCCTGTTCTGGCACTTGACCTGCAGCTGGTTGTGGTATTCTTCTAGGCGGCATAAATCTATAAACAAGACAACATCCTATCAAGAGATTTGAATATAAATCTACAAAATAATCAAATTCATATCAAAAGATAAACAACAATTCTAATATGTGATTTGGTTGGGAAACTCAAATTGAATCTCATCTGAGTTGCGTCTTCCCCAAACAAAACATGAATTATACCTTTCGTCGCACACTGTCTGTCGATGTCGAAGTCTCGATGACGAATCTGTCACTATCAAATCTGAAATGGAAATGTTGATACATATTCTATCAATTGTCTAATCTCAATCAACACATATCCAATTCAATACTTGACCTCGGTACCATTGGACGGCATAACAACGTAGTTTCTCAATACCGATCAATTCAAATCTCAACACAGATCTATATCAATTCTCAACAATGAATAATCCTCAACTCATAATCTGCACAATCTATGTATCATATCTCAAAATCTGCATAAGCTCATACATATATATGTTGGAATTCATAACAATTACATATGCTCTCATTTTCTCGATCCGTTTACGTTTCTACGATATCCATGATCTCAAGAACATATGATTATAAACATAACAGAACTTCCCCAACACGTAAACTTCAAAGCATGCTGAAACATAACCAAACTTACATCCTTTGATAGCCCTCGAAGAGAGGAGTTCAAAACTGAAATCGGATTAAAGTTTGGATGTGTGGATCTTTCAAACTCACAAGCTTAAGAGCACAAGGAATTGAAGCTTCTCCCTACTCTCTCTCGTTCTCAGCTGATGGAAGTGGTGAAAGTGAAGACTCAACACAATTATATATATATATGCCATGTGTCTTCATAAGAACCAAGGGTGGCTTTCTCGCATGCAGCACCGCGGGTGCGGTCACTCTTCGCCGCGGGTGCGCTGTGCCCCCGGCATGCCTTTCATTTTCTGAAATTCAACGACCGCGGGTGCGCTACATATAAGACCGCGGGTGCGGTGACATCACCGTGGGTGCGGTTACGTTTGAACCGCGGGTGCGGTGTCATTTCTGTAATTAATTTCCAACTCTCTGTCCATCAACCGCGGGTGCACACTTTCTTGGACCGCGGGTGCGGTGACCTTACTGTAAAATGGCCATCTTTCTGTCCATGCACCGCGGGTGCGGTGCTTCTCTAGGCGCGGGTGCGGTCCCTTTCTTCAAGCAACGCTTCATCGGTGTATCGATGAGCTTAGATGTAGATCGACGTCTATTGAAGACATTCGATATAGCATACCAAAATCTAAATTAGATCGGGATCCCTAGGTTAGAAATAAGTTGAGATAAGATAATAAGTCATTGACTTAAATACAGATTCGTATTGGTTCATGTAGTCAGATTGGATACATGTTTTAATGATTGTTTATGCTTTTATATATGTTTTATATGATTGCATTGATACATTGTTTATACTGGAATATTTATATCTCACCGGAGTTATCCGGCTGTTGTCTTTTTTGTATGTTTGCATGGCAACAGGTGAGACAGGTTCAGGGTCACAGAGGTGAAGAAAGATCGAGTTAGAGTGGAGACTACGGACTTGGACTAGAGTTAGGGTTTAAACACTTGTTATATAGTTGTTAAACCTTAGTTGAGACTGATTGTATATAGTGCAAGATTTGTACTTTTAATACTGACGTGTATGTTAAGATGTATGCCATTACGTTCCGCATTTAAAAAAAAAAATTAGACCCTGTTTATTATAATTAATTAAATTAGTCCCAATGATGATTAATAAGATGATTAGCGTCCGGGTCCCCACAACAGGTGGTATCAGAGCGATAGATCCTTTAGATTGAGATAGAAGAGGCTAGTGAGCTGGGTAGATTGAGGTTTTCTTTCCTGCTTTTGAATGCTAGCATGTCTTACTGCTTTAATACATGTTACTTCCTTATCTGATTTGATATAGTAATATGTTTTATTGAGAAGGGATCAGCACCGATTCTAGATCAGCTGTAAGATGATCAGATGAGGGCTGGAACTGGTTGTTGTATTTGAGTTACTAATCCTTTGATAACCAGATATGCCTCCTAGACGAATCCCAGAACAGGGTAGTACATCAAATCCTCCAATGGATGTAACACCGACTCCAATGGAAACGTTACTGAAAAGATTTCAGTCATTTCACCCGCCAACTTAGAAAGGAACAGAGAACGCTGTGGAGTGCGAGAGTTGGCTTGATGATATTGAAATGCTGTTTGATTCATTGGAGTATACAGATGAGCGGTGAATTCGATTGATTGGACACCAGTTACACGATGTTGCAAAAAACTGGTGGATTACGATAAAGAGGGCTTTGGAGCATAGAGGTACGACTATCACCTGGAATGTATTTAGAACTGAATTTTATCAAAGATTCTTTCCAGTGTCGTACAGAAAAGACAAGGGGGCGGAGTTTGCTAATCTAAGGCAGGGACCGATGAACATAGAAGAGTACGTGTCCAAGTTCTCCACCTTGTTGAAATTTGCTCCACATGTTGCTGATAGCGCGGAAGTTACTGCTGATCAGTTCATCAATGGCTTGAACCCAGAGATTTTTACATTGGTGAACACAGGGCGACCGAATAACTTTACTGACGCCCTGAACATAGCTAAGGGTGCAGAAGCCGGTCTTATGAGACAGAAAGGGGCTTCATTTGTGCCTCCGGCACCGAAACCACAGCAACCACCTCCCAGATTTGAGGGTGGCAGCAGCAGTGGATGGAAGAAGGAATTGTTGAAAGCCAGAGGAAAGCAATTTAAGAAATCTGGCAGCAGTTCCTCTAGCTCCGATGGTTCCCGACAGAGCCAGAGTTATACTGGAGTTTATTGTAGGACTTGCGGAGGAAGACTTGCAACTGAGCAATGCCAGGGAGTAACTGGTAGTTGCAACATCTGTAAACAGCCGGGACACTTTGCTAAAGTGTGTCCACAGAGAGGGTCCTAAAGATCTCAGGGAGCCGAGTCATCGGGATCAGCAACACAGACTGAAAAACGATCAGCTGTTGTTCATACATTCCAGCCAGCGCCAGCTCAGTCACAGCAGAGGCCAGGAGGTAGCCAGACTGTTAGCCAGCCTTCTAGACAGCAGGCCAGAGTATTCACTTTGACCGAGGAGCAGGCCCAGGAAGCACCAGATGACGTTTTGGCATGTAACTGTTCTTTATGTGGTTACCCTGCTTATGTATTGATTGATACCGGTGCTTCACATACTTTTATTTTTGAACGATTTGCATTAAATCATGCATTGCCTGTAGAGTCTTTAGCTACTGTAGTGTCTGTCTCTTCTCCTTTAGGTCCGGACAGGTTTGATATCCGTAAATTCTTTAAAACATTTTGTATTACAGTATGACGAGCATGAGATTGAATTAGATTGCATCGTACTTGGGTTGTCAGATTTTGATTGTATTATCGGTATTGATATGCTGACCAAGTACAGAGCTACAGTTGATTGTTTCCACAAGATAGTGAGATTCAGACCAGATATGATTGAAGAGTGGAAATTCTACGGTAAGGGTTCTAGATCGAGAATTCCTTTAATATCCGTATTATCTATGACTCGATTGTTACAGAAAGGAGCAGAGGGATTCCTTGTATATTCAGTAGATTTACTGAAGTCGAGTCCATCATTGGCTGATTTGCCAGTGGTACGTGAGTTTGCTGACGTCTTTCCAGATGAGATCCCGGGATTACCTCCAGTTAGAGAGATAGACTTCAGCATTGAATTGATGCCAGGAACAGTGCCAATTTCTAGAGCCCCATACAGAATGGCACCAATTGAATTAATAGAATTGAAAGATCAGCTGGAAGATTTACTGGCCAAGGGGTACATTAGACCGAGTGTTTCTCCTTGGGGTGCTCTAGTATTATTTGTAAGAAAGAAAGACGGTTCCATGAGACTCTGCATCGACTATCGGCAACTGAACAAGGCAACAATAAAGAATAAATATCCTTTGCCTCGTGTTGATGATTTGTTTGACCAGTTGCAGGGTTCTTCAGTATATTCCAAAATTGATTTGAGATCGGGATATCATCAGCTGACAGTCAGAGATTCTGATATCTCGAAAACAGCGTTCAGAACCAGGTATGGACATTATGAGTTTATTGTCATGCCATTTGGTTTGACGAATGCTCCAGCTGTGTTTATGGGATTGATGAACCGTGTATTCCAGAAATATCTCGATGAATTTGTGATTATATTCATTGATGATATTTTGATTTATTCAAAGAATATGAATGAGCATGCTGAGCATTTAAGAACTGTGTTGCGAATTTTAAGGACTGAGAAATTATATGCTAAACTGTCGAAATGTGAGTTTTGGTTAAGACAGGTAATATTCT
The DNA here is from genome assembly GCF_025594145.1 of Primulina tabacum. NCBI lineage: Eukaryota > Viridiplantae > Streptophyta > Magnoliopsida > Lamiales > Gesneriaceae > Primulina > Primulina tabacum. The sequence goes on along the minus strand of NC_134556.1, from coordinate 13,429,172 downwards.
TGGGTCATATTATATCCGGAGATGGGATATCAGTGGATCCCAGCAAAGTTGAGGCCGTGATTTCTTGGCCAAGACCGACGTCAGTGGCCGAAATTCGCAGTTTCATGGGTTTAGCGGGATATTACCGTCGTTTCATTAAAGATTTCTCGAGTATAGCTAAACCAATTACACAGCTGACTCAGAAGAATGCTCCATTTGTTTGGTCTGAAGAATGCGAGACCAGTTTTCTGGAGTTGAAAAAGAGATCGACCAGTGCTCCGGTGTTGACTATCCCATCCAGTACTGGTTATTTTGTGGTTTATTGCGACGCCTCTCACAGAGGGTTGGGATGTGTTCTGATGCAGCAAGGGCATGTTATTGCTTATGCCTCAAGACAGCTTAAACCACACGAGACCCGTTATCCAATTCATGACCTTGAATTGACAGCCATTGTCTTTGCATTAAAGATATGGCGAAACTATCTTTATGACGAAAAGTTCGAGATATATTCTGATCATAAAAGTTTGAAATATCTGTTTTCACAATCTGAATTGAATATGAGGCAACGAAGATGGCTTGATTTACTTAAAAACTTTGATTGTGAAATCAAATACTATCCAGGAAAGTCTAATGCAGCAGCTGATGTACTAAGTCGAAAGGTATGTTCTTTATCCTTGTCGACGATCGGTGTTTCAAATTTGATAGAAACTGCTGTTTGTCTGGATTAGCATTTGAAACAGATTATAGACCGTTGAAACTTTATACGGTACAAGTGGAATCCGAGCTGATGTTAAGGATTAAGGCCACTCAGAAAGTTGATCAGAATGTACAGAAATCAGTATCGATGGTCAGAACAGGACATCGATTGGAGTATCAGGTACGTGATAACGTTTTGTATGTGAATAATCGTCTGGTTGTGCCGAATGTTTCAAATTTGAGACGACAGATATTGTCAAAAGCGCACAACAGTCGATTCAGTATTCATCCTTGCGGCAGAAAGATGTACAACGATTTGAAAGGACAGTTCTGGTGGAAACAAATGAAGACTAATATTGCCGAATTTGTTTCCAAATGTCTGAATTGCCAACAGGTGAAAGCAGAAAGAAAGAAACCAGGAGGTTTATTACAGAGTTTGTCCATTCATGAATTGAAATGGGATCACATTTCCATGGATTTTGTGACACAATTGCCGCGTTCCTCCCGAGGTTGTGATGCGATTTAGGTAGTGATTGACAGATTAACCAAATCCGCATGTTTTATTCCATACAAGATGACGTACAGATTTGACCAGATGGCAGAGATTTATGTCAGAGAAGTGGTCAGATTGCACGGAGTGCCGATGTTAATTGTATCAGAACCGTGATCCTCGATTTACTTCGCACTTCTGGCAGAGCTTGCAGCAGGCTCTCGGTACGAAGTTACATCTGAGTACCGCATATCATCCACAGACCGACGGACAGTCAGAGCGGACTATCAAGACACTGGAAGATATGCTGAGAGCAGTAGTGCTTGATTTTAGCACTAATTGGCAAGATGCATTGCCACTGTGTGAGTTTTCGTACAACAACAGCTATCAGACGAGTATTGAGATGGCACCATTTGAAGCGTTGTATGGAAAGAAGTGTCGATCCCCTCTCTATTGGGATGATATCTCTGAAGTGCCTGAGATTGGACCTGACATGATAAGAGATATGACAGAAAAAGTGAAGCTAATTCGAAAGAAAATGAAGGCAGCACAAGACAGACAGGCAAAATATGCCAATGTTCGACATACACCGTTGGTATTTGAGACAGGAGACCGAGTATTTTTAAAGATTTCACTTTTCCGAGGAGTTGTCAGATTTGGCAAGAAAGGGAAACTGTCTCCACGATATATTGGGCCTTATGAAATTCTCGAGAAGATAGGAGATCGTGCCTATCGACTCGCTTTACCGCCTTCATTATCCGGGATACATGATGTCTTTCATGTATTGTTATTAAGGAAATACCTTCCTAATGCTTCACATGCTATTCAGCCAGACGAGACCGAACTGGATGAGACGTTGAGCTATGTTGAAAAACCGATTCAGATTATCGATCGTAAAGAAAAACAGCTCAGAACGCAGACCATTCCACTTGTAAAAGTTCAATGGACTCTTCATGGTACTGAAGAAGCAACCTGGGAGACTGAATTAGATATGAGACAAGAATTCCCAGAGTTGTTTCGATAATGTAAATTTTTATACAGTTTCTGTATATACTCCCTATTGAGATAATTGAATGCCTGGGATTTCGAGGACGAAATCGTATCTTAGAGGGGGAGAAATGTAATGCCCTAGATTTCATATCATGTTAAGCGAAAATTATCGAATTTGAACTAATGTGATTATAGTCGGGCCATTAGGAGACCAAATTTGGCCAAGCATATGAATTACACAACTCGTGGACAGAGAGTCTGGCGCCCGAGCGGTAGTTTTTGACCGCCCGAGCGCCAGTGTTCATCCCATATATGGTGCGGGCAGAAGAAGTGGCGCCCGGGCAGTAAAGATCGACCGCCCGAGCGCCAAGGTGCAATTTGGAAATGCTTGGACAGAGAATGTCGCGCCCGAGCGGTAGTTTAGCACCGCCCGAGCGCCGATCGAAATTCATGAAAAATAGACACGTTGCTTTTGCATGCATTCGGATATATAACAAGTTTCATTCCTCAGAGTTTTAAGGAGGAAACCGAGAAGAGCTTCCGGGAACTACAAGAAAATCCTTACGCCTTCATATTGCAATCCGTCTGTCCGATTGTGAATCCGACTTCGGTACTGTGTTCCTATCGACGCAGGCTTCAACTGGACGTAAGTTTTTTTACGTTTTGTCATGTCTTGAAATTATGATGTTGTCAGAATCGAATATGATTCAAAATGGTGTTCTTGACATAGTAGACATCATAAAATCGAAGTCAGATTAAGAAACAGATTGATTATTGAATTGCTATGAATTTCAGAGTTAAATTGACTGAGATGTGATGTCAGATTTGTACTGCGGTTGATTATAAGTTATTGGAATTAGTATATACTGATGTGGCATCACCGGTATCGCAAGATTATACTGTTGTACCGTCAGAATTTGATAAGACAGAGATGTCTTGATTTGAATAGAATATTAATGCAGTATATTGATATTGTCATTGCCAGATTGAACATTGACTGACTTTGAGTCGAGACTTCGATTGTATCAGAGCGACAGAACGAAAGGTATAAATAAATGTTGATTCGGAATTGCACAACTCGAGTTAGGTTTGGCTTGAGTTTCCCAAAATCACATACTTTATTTTATTGCATTGATATTTGCAAATTATCAGATTGATATGTTTAGTCTATTGAATTTATAGCAGAGCAAGAGTCCGAGCCGAGTCTAGGGCAGATCAGCCTAGCTAGGGCAGAACCACCGAGTCTTTGACAGAACAGCTAAGACTCTAGACTTACGGTGTATCGATGAGCTTAGATGTAGATCGACGTCTATTGTAGACATTCGATACAGCATACCAAAGTCTAAATTAGATCGGGATCCCTAGGTTAGAAATAAGTTGAGATAAGATAATAAGTCATTGACTTAAATACAGATTCGTATTGGTTCATGTAGTCAGATGGGATACATGTTTTAATGATTGTTTATGCTTTTATATAGGTTTTATATGATTGCATTGATACATTGTTTATACTGGGATATTTATATCTCACCGGAGTTATCCGGCTGTTGTCTTGTCTGTATGTGTGCATGGCAACAGGTGGGACAGGTTCAGTGTCACAGAGGTGAAGAAAGATCGAGTTAGAGTGGAGACTACGGACTTGGACTAGAGTTAGGGTTTAAACACTTGTTATATAGTTGTTAAACCTTAGTTGAGACTGATTGTATATAGTGCAAGATTTTTACTTTTAATACTGACGTGTATGTTAAGATGTATGCCATTACGTTCCGCATTTTAAAAAAAAAAAAATTAGACCCTCTTTATTATAATTAATTAAATTAGTCCCAATGACGATTAATAAGATGATTAGCGTTTGGGTCCCCACATCATTCATATCTTGTTGGTTAGACCTTGGCAATATGATAGGCGGGTGACACATGATGGGTACAAGAATAGGTATTCTTTATGATGAAGAAAGATCCCATTGTTTTACTTCCATTGTCCCCAAAGCAAGTGTTGGAGGACCATTTGAAAAAAAAGAAGAGAGATGAGGCCGAAAAAAAGAGTGAACTAAAAAGTGAGATGACCTTTGAAAACAGAAATGAGATGGCTGAAAAAAAGAGTGATAAAAAGAGTGAGATAGCCATACAAAAGAAAATGAGAGGGAAGAAAATGAGAGGAAAGAGGCAAAAAAGAAATCATATATGGCCCAAAAAAGTGAGTTGAAACACTTGTTGCACACACATGAACTACTTGTGTTGATTCTTTATAAAGAGATCCTCTTTAACACAAGTGATATAGCCGGTTCCCTTCCAAGCATTGTTATTTCACTATTGCAGGAATTTGATTATATATTTCCGGAGGAGCTACCTCAAGGACTACCGCCTTTGAGGGGGATTGAACACCAAATTGATTTGGTGCCCGGGAGTGCATTGCCAAAGCGTCCAGCTTATAGGAGCAATCCGGAGGAGACGAAGGAGCTTCAACGGCAGGTAAGTGAGTTGTTAGATAGGGGTTTTGTGCGTGAGTCCATGTCACCTTGTGCGGTACCTGTTTTATTAGTTCCTAAGAAAGATGGCTCATGGCGTATGTGTGTAGATTGTAGGGCAATCAATAACATAACCATTAAGTATAGGCATCCCATACCTAGGCCTGATGATATGTTAGATATTGCATGGTGCTTGTATCTTTAGCAAAATTGATTTGAAGAGTAGTTATCACCAAATTAGGATGAGAGAAGGTGATGAGTGGAAAACGGCTTTTAAAACCAAGTATGGGTTATATGAGTGGATGGTCATGCCTTTTGGCTTGACTAACGCTCCTAGCACTTTTATGAGGTTAATAAACCATGTCTTGCGTGCATACATAGAAAAACTTGTTGTTGTTTACTTTGATAATATCCTAGTATATAGCAAAGACTTGGATGAGCATGTTAATCACTTGAGACTTGTGTTAATCACACTAAGGGCTGAAAATCTATATGCTAACTTAAAGAAATGTGATTTTTGTACAAGCAAACTTGTCTTTCTTGGTTTTGTGGTAAGCTCACAGGGGATACAAGTGGATGAAGACAAGGTAAGTGCTATTCGAGATTGGCCATCGCCTACTACTGTTGGTCAAGTCCGAAGTTTTCATGGACTTGCAAACTTCTATAGGAGGTTTGTAAAGGATTTTAGCACACTTGCAGCACCGATGACGACGGTAATTAAGAAGAACGTTCCATTCTATTGGGGCGAGGAGCAAGAGAAGTCTTTTAATCTTATTAAGCACAAATTGATTAATGCTCCTTTACTTGTTTACCTGATTTTTCTAACACTTTTGAAATTGAATGTGATGCGTCAGGTGTAGGTATTGGCGGAGTTTTGATTCAAGGGGGACGGCCAGTGGCGTACTTTAGCCAAAAGCTCAATGGAGCAGCCTTGAACTACCCCACGTATGATAAGGAGTTCTACTCACTTGTGAGGACTCTAGAGACGTGGCAGCACTATTTGAGGCCTAAGGAGTTTGTGATTCACACGGATCATGAGTCTCTTAAGCACCTTAAGGGGCAGCAGAAGTTGAACAAGCGGCACGCCAAGTGGGTGGCATTCATTGAAACATTTCCTTACATCATCAAGTACAAGCAAGGTAAGGAAAATGTAGTGGCCGACGCACTATCACGGAGGTATGTACTAATCTCTACTTTGGAGTCTAAAGTTTTGGGATTTGAGCATGTGAAGGAATTATATGTGCTAGATGAGGATTTTAAGAATGAATTTGAAATATGTATGCATGGTCCACATGACAAGTTTTATTTGCATCATGGTTTCTTGTTTAAGGAAGATAGGTTGTGCATCCCTAGATCATCCATTCGTGAATTACTTGTTAGGGAAGCGCATGGGGGTGGCCTAATGAGACATTTTGGTGTGGCTAAAACTTTAAGTGCATTGCATGAACATTTCTATTGGCCACACATGAAACGTGACGTTGAGCGTGTTTGTGATAAGTGCATTACTTGTAGGCAAGCTAAATCTAAAACACAACCACATGGCTTGTATACACCACTTCCCGTCCCTAGTGAACCTTGGATTGATATTTCTATGGACTTTGTTTTGGGGTTGCCTAGGACAAAGAAGGGGAGGGATTCTATATTTGTTGTTGTGGATAGGTTTTCTAAGATGGCACATTTTATTGCTTGTCACAAAACTGATGATGCATCTCACATTGCGGACCTATTCTTTAGAGAAGTCGTTAGGTTGCATGGCATGCCTAGGACTATTATTTCTGATCGCGATGTTAAATTCTTGAGTTACTTTTGGAAGACGTTATGGGCTAAACTTGGCACAAAATTGTTGTTTTCTACTACATTTCATCCTCAAACGGATGGACAAACTGAAGTTGTCAATAGAACTTTAGGAATACTTTTGCGTGTTATTCTTAAAAAAAACTTAAAGAATTGGGAAGATTGTTTACCATTTGTTGAGTTTGCGTAAAATCGTTGCATGCATTCAACTACGAATTATTCGCCATTTGAGATTGTTTATGGTTTTAATCCTTTGACTCCGTTGGATTTGATGTCTTTACCTGTGAGTGAAAGGTTTACATGGATGGCAAAAAAAAATCTGAATTTGTTAGGGGTTTGCATGAAAAGGTCAAGGCCAATAATGAAAAAAAGAATGAGCAAAATGCCAAGCAAGCCAACGAGGGAAAGAAGAAAGTGATATTTGAGAAGGGAGATTGGGTGTGGTTACACTTGAGGAAGGAGAGGTTCCCCGAGAAGAGACGTTCAAAGCTATTACCTAGGGGCGATTTTGATACGAATCCTCGTACGAATGAAAGGCAAGCACGAATATAGAAATCGCACCCTCAATTCAATAACAAACAAGGAACGATTATGTTGTCCCGATCTTTTGAAACAAGTAACGATTTTGTGATATTCACCTCTAAGCGATTATAACTTAGCAACAAATATCAACGATAAAACAATTGAATTTCAAACGAACCTTCACAGAACTTGTTTTGACAATCCGTGCGAAGAACAATCGACAAACGCCACAAAGATGCAATCTTTGATAAGTTTGATTTGGTTTTCTTCTTGTGAAGAACAAAGCTAAAAGCTTTGAAAATTGAGAGAACTCAATGTATTTGATATCAATCTTCAATAATTTTCGTTTTTGGTCATTACAATGCATTATATAATTAATAAAACCCATAAAAAGTAGTGTAGAAAGCATTAAAGAAGATAACTAGCAACTTTGACACGGAAGTTGACAATAGACCGCGGGTGCGCTGCATACTGGACCGCGGGTGCGCTCGCCTTCGGACCGCGGGTGCGCTCCACCTTCGGCAGTTGCACTTGAATAACATTCCAAAAACCTCCAATATTATTCCCATGATTCTCAACCTCCTCTACTTTAGACATCCAACTTGTAGGACTTCCTTGATAGCTCATCATGAGTCCTTGAAGTGCATCTTTAAACTTCTTTCAACCATTAGCATGTAACACCCGGTCAGATTCGTATCATACTCCTCTTCTTCAAAAAGATTTGTCTTCAAATCTTGTCTACCTACACAAAAACGAAGCAAGTTAGTAATAACAAGAAGTATATTATCAACATGCTTACCATTAAGCTCAAGATTGTAGGTGTTATTGCCCACGTGCTCCTTCAATGCTTTGAGCCCTAACTCCATGGTTGCCTTCACTGTCAATATAACAACCTCAACATACACCAATTGACGAGTGACACCAAATGATAAGATATCATTAACTATCACAAAGATCAGATTTCTCCCCTTCTTAGACCTAGTTAACACACAAGTGAAATCCATACACGTGTACGACCATAGCTCACTAGGAATAAGATATAATTGATGCAACATATAAGAATCTAGCTTAGATGCCCTTTCCCTATATCCAATGCACCCTTGACTACACCACTTAACATACTTCTTCATATGCAACCATAGTAAAAATTCATGCATCCTATCTATGGCTCTAATTACTTCATAGCTACCACTCAAACAAATATCATGTGCCTCCATATCATGCAACAGCTCATGCAATGAGTGTAGGATGAAAAATTTATTCTTATTAAACATGTTTTCATCATGAACAAAGAAACAGTCATGTTCATCCTTGCCCCCCTCAAAACCATCATCAAACAAGCATAAATCATGCAAATGGAACACCCTAAATATACTATCCATGTAATCTTCACAATCATCACTAATCAAGTATAAATCATGGAAATAAGACACGTCACGTGTACTATCAATGCAATATCTTATCTCATCACAAAAATTTAAGTATAATGCATATAAACCCTTGTAGCAAACAAATCCTACTAACTTAGTAACTCGTGGAAAATCAAAGTTCATAAAAGTACATGCATTTCATCAATAGTCTCACATCCATAACAACCAAGGAATAAAGACAAACTGACACCCGGTCCTCTAACCACCAAACTTGCAACCTGTTCTACAAATTCTTGAAAACAAAGCAATACAACTTTAAAGTAAGGAAGAAAGTCATACCTCATAGTTGTTGTGTTGGCAACTAAACTTACCTCATCGCGATGGTACTTGTATTCTCGAGGCTCGGAACCTTGGGTTCTCCCTTTAGTAAAACTCACTTGCCTCCTTGGTATGACAACCCCAAGAACCTGCAAATAAGAAATAGCTATGCTCGGAATTGAACCGGCTATATCATCACCACAACAATAAACCACTTTGTATAAAGGTACATGAAATGGTTTATGTAAGAATAAGCATCTTTCCATCTCACTCTTTTGGGCCATAAAGTTCTTTTTCGTTTTATTTTCTTATGCCTCTTTTTCTTGTTCTTTTCTCTCTTCTTTCTTTTCTATGGTCATCTCATTCTTTTGTTTTCTCTTTCTTTCGGCCTTTTTAATTTCTTTTTCGCACAATTCAATGAATTTTAATTGATTCTCAAGAACAACAATTGGATTTAATTGAACAAATGAAGTATTTCGTTGCTCAACGAATTTATGTATAATAACTTTTCCTTGCCTACTCTCCTCTCCCATGGTAGACAAAATAGAAATTTATTCACCACTCAATGATTCACTGTCCACAAGGTTTTGTTTAACAGTACTCGTATCATCAACCAGTGAAGTACCATCATCTATCAATTCACCTTCCACCACATACTGCTCAACACTCGTGTCAAGAACCAGCGTAGTATTATCATCCTCAATCTCCCCAACCTCAAATTCATATTCAGGTTCAGCAACATCAGATTCAGGTTCAACAGATGATTCTACTATGGCCACCTTATCACGTGGACATTGATTGATATCATGACCAATTTCTAAACACCAACAACATATAATATCACAAGTACTTGAATTTGAGTTTTTACTTGTACCTTGATATTCATATTTCCTAGCTTCAACTCTCGACTCATTCTTTGGCCTAGCAATGATTTTCTCTCCCCGGTTGCTATACCCACTACTCTCCTCACATCCCCTATCATCGTCACGATGCAAATACAATAATCTATTCCCTCCAAATCTTCTACGTCGCCTATCCTCATCATATTGCCTATCATGTATTTCCTCTTCTTCACACCTCCTATATTTTTTTCGTAGAGGCTTAAACTCATTCTCCCATATTCTATCCAACCCTCTCAACATTGTTTGAAATTGACGATCGTCAACCATTATACCTGCAAGAAAAGGTTAGTAGAAAATAATAAAGAATAAATTTTCTCACCACAAATCCTCACTGGTCACTCCAATGAAAATTCACTCGACTCTCTTTTTTTTTTTCTCACTACAAAATACTCACCGGTCACTCCAAAGAAATAACGCTCGCACTAAAGTGTTTTCACTCGAATTTGATAGTTCTCTCTAAGATGTGATCAATCTTTATATATATATTTTTTAATCAAACTAACAAGATTTAACTTGTGAACACTTGCAACTGTCTCACTTGGACTGCACAAAACAAAGAACAACTAGAATAACGCAGATCTTACAACAATACAAAGGATAACACGGATCTGAAAACAGAATCAAAGTTTTAGAAAGATCTTGAATAAAAACGAAAAGATAACACAGATTTGAGAACAGAATGAAATTTTAAACAGATCTGAAAATAGAAACAAAAGGATAACACAGATCTGATAACAGAACGGATTTTTTTTAGACAGATCTGAAAATAACAACAAGAACGATAACTTACTTGAATCAAACAGAACCAGAAGCTCTGATACCAAATGATACGAATCCTCGTACGAATTAAAGGCAAGCACGAATATAGAAATCGCACCCTCAATTCAATAACAAACAAGGAACGATTATGTTGTCCCGATCTTTTGAAACAAGTAACGATTTTGTGATATTCACCTCTGAGCGATTATAACTTAGCAACAAATATCAACGATAAAACAATTGAATTTCAAACGAACCTTCAAAGAACTTGTTTTGACAATCCGTGCGAAAAACAATCGACAAACGCCACAAAGATGCAATCTTTGATAAGTTTGATTTGGTTTTCTTCTTGTGAAGATTAAAGCTAAAAGCTTTGAAAATTGAGAGAACTCAATGTATTTGATATCAATCTTCAATAATTTTCGTTTTGGTAATTACAATGCATTATATAATTAATAAACCCATAAAAAGTAGTGTAGAAAGCATTAAAGAAGATAACTAGCAACTTTGATACGGAAGTTGACAATAGACCGCGGGTGCGCTGCATACTGGACCGCAGGTGCGGTGCCGCTTCGGCGAAGTTCGGATGCATAGGACCGCGGGTGCGGTCCTTTTAGGAGCGCGGGTGCGCTCGCCTTCGGACCGCGGGTGCGCTCCACCTTCGGCAATTGCACTTGAATAACATTCCAACAACCTCCAATATTATTCCCATGATTCTCAACCTCCTCTACTTTAGACATCCAACTTGTAGGACTTCCTTGATAGCTCATCATGAGTCCTTGAAGTGCATCTTTAAACTTCTTTCAACCATTAGCACGTAACACCCGGTCAGATTCGTATCACATGGGACCCTTTGGAGTTGCCGGAGGAACCAATCACGAGGGGACGATTGAAGAAGTTCAAGGAAGCGTTGCACGAACTTATGAGCAATGAAGAAGGACTTACAAGCAAGGAGCAGAGTGCTGAAGGTTTTGTGGTGCATGGGATTGAGTTCGGAAGGCATAGGAACACCATTCAAGTGATGAACGAAGAAAAGTGGCAGAATGCTTCGCGCCGAGCGGTAAAAAAACTACCGCCCGAGCGCCAGATGGACTGTCCAAGACGTGATTTCCAGAACACCCGGCGCTCCCGAGCGGCAACATTCTACCGCCCGATCGCGAATAGTGGAGAGCCCTTGGCGCTCGAGCGGTAATATTCTATCGCCCAAGCGCGAACCAGTTCCGGAAAAATCCTAGTTTCCTAGTTAGAGTTTGATTATTTTGGTAACTAGATTTGCAATATTTTTCTAATATGTAGACATATTTGCACGAAATTTTGAACACTATTCAGATATTATTGATATTTTATCATTGTTCGTGAGTTTTCTCTCAAACAATTAAAGCTTTTGCTTTGTCAAACAAAAATAAATTATCAAAGTTTTTTAACTTTGTGGCGTTTGTCGATCGTGCTTATGCGGATTGTCGTCGACTTGTTATTCGAAGGTTCGTTATAATCTCGGTTGTTTATCTCGTGATTATTTGTGCTAGACTTTCATAGTTTAGAGGTGAAAATCACAACACACACACTTGATTCAAAGATCAGGACACAACGATTCTTTGTTCGTTATTGAATTGAGGGCACGATTTGATTTTAATCGTGTTTGCTATCGTCGTACAAAAGATTCACATCAGGTTGGCAGGGTACTATGTTGTTTTATTGCTGATTTCTCTAAATAGCCTTGGCCCCTTACTACTCTGACGAGAAAGACAGTTAAGTTTGAATGGACTAATGAATGTCAGCAAGCATTTCAAGTGTTGAAGGACAAATGACTCAGCTCCAATGTTAGCACTCCTCAGGGAGTTGATATAAGTGCTCTAGAACTTCTTGTTTGAAATTTGCGGAAAATTAAAAAATTTTCTTTTTAAAGAAGTTAAATGCCACATTCATAAAATCACTGGTGAATCAAGTTCAATATTTCAAATATTGCAGCTGGAAGAAATAAAGTTTGCCAAAAATCACAATTTAAAAATATTCACGACTGATAAATGTTTGCGGAATAAAATAACAACTGCTGCTCTGCGGTCCATCGGGTGCCACTACTGCCGACCCAAGCTGGCTCACTGGTCCCCCCCTGGCCTCATCAGTACCTACAACAATCAAGTCTAGTGAGCCTAAAGACTCAGCATGCATATCGCAGGTAACGAGTAAAAATCTGAATTAAAATATGCATGAGATAACATATCCTGTCCTGAGGCATGCTGAAAATAATCTGTACTGAGCAATTATAATACGTGCATAACTGAACTGATAATCACAGTAAAAAAGTTTGCTCCTTGGAGCCTGTACTGAAATAACTGGTAAAATTTTCTGTTGAGATTATGTTTTACGCCTGTGGCCACTGCACTAAGCTGAACTGATCGGTAACTGGCTACCGGGGAGGCTGAAACTGAACTGAGCTGGCCGGTCACTGGCGACCGGGTGGTACCATACTGAACTGATCGGTCACTGGCGACCGTATAAAATAACACTCCCACATAGTGAATGAACCACAAGCCATATCGCATAAATCTCAAAATAATCATTTTCTATTTAATGCACGTAAAATAATTAACTGGCATAATGAAAATTCCTGTAATTTTACCAACTGGATTGGATTGGATCGTCCCAGGCTCGCTGCAACCTAACTGTGCCATGAAAAATATGCAATAGCTTAAACTTGACCAACTATGCAATTTAGTTCAAAAGATGCGACTATGACGCCTAATGACTTCGCATTTAATCATGACTCCGAGCCAACCTGAACCGACACCAACCGACGTATAGTCATGATTAAAATACGCTGAAAAATCATAAAATAATGCTCCTAAAATGATAGGGTCGAAATCTAGGTGGAATGGAGGCCAAAACACGAAACGCTCTTTCGAGAGTCAATTTGGCACATTGCACCGTAAATTCTCGTACGACCTCAAAAATGATCCAATGACGAACGGTCAAAAACATGACCTTCCCAACTCAATGGGCACTGTCCAGTCCAAGGCCATGGGCTAAAAGCCAACCAAGAACTCGAACGAGCCTAACGACACAGCAACTTGCTGTAATTCCAGCAGCTGTACTTGCGTACTTGTGTTGTTTCGAGACTACGGCCATTGGGGCGTGAACCACCGACCAGAGACTCTTACCAACATCCCAAGGAATGATTTGAACCATGGCTAAGGGCCCTAGGCCAGCCACAATCCGCATCACACCAAACTCAACCGAAACTCCAACCGAGAGCAACGTGCATGCGTGTGTAGTGTTTTGCTTGATCGATGTCTTGCGTCGTTCCAGTGGCCATTTGATTGACCATGGCACGATCTAGACATCTAGGAGCATGATATGAACCGTGGCTAAGGGCCATAGGCCAACCAAGATCCATACCAAGCAACCAAAACCGAAACATATGCTGAAATAAGGGCCGAAGGGAAGGGGCTGTTGTGATGTTTTATTAAAAACCGATGAGCCATGGACCAAGCCACCAAAAGGGCAACTTAGTCTTAGACATGCTAGGGGTGATCCAACCATGGCTATAGGCCCTTGGGGCAGCCAAGATCAGATCCTTCCCCTTGCACAAAACTGAATTTCGACTCAAATGGACCATGGAGGTTGCTGTCATTCTGAATTTCCAGCAAGCATGGGGCTTGAATGACCAACATGGTCCTAATGCATCCTATACATGTATAGAGCGCCTTGGGAGCCTGGAGTCGAACCAATCACCTGAAACACAAAACTCAGAAAAACGTGAAGCTTGCCATGAAGGCGAAATTCTGCATGTTGTTTCAAAGTTTTGATGTATTTTTTTGAATAAACATGATCATGTACTGAAAAATAAATGATAATATGACTTGATTGAGGTTTGAAAGAAATCTAGACATGCCTGGTTTCGTTTCGAAAGAAAACGAACGAAACGACGACGACGCGGCACGGAGGAGTGGAGCGCTCTCTTGTCTTTCTAGTCTCGATTTTTCTCCCTTTCTCCCTAGCTAGACTCACGTTTTTACTGAAAAGGGCTGATTTCGGTGGGAGGGAGGGATGAGTGGTTGAGGGGTGAGGAGATGGTGCAAATATAAGGATCATATCAAGACCAAGTCTTCTCATTTGAATTTTGAATTTGAATTGATATCAAATGATTGTGGTGATGCTAGAGTAGTGGCCGATTTTCTCTTTTTCTAGACTAGGATATGTCCATTAATTAATTATGTGCTCCCAAAAATCCTAGAATTATCCTACTAATTACATGCAAAGAATGGTCAAAGTTGATGAGTTGGCAATGAATCTCTAGTAACCAGGGGTGGCCGAAATCTGCTAATAAAATGAATGGGAGTTGTTATCTAGATAATAATCTAAAGCCTTACTAATCCTTTAATAATTTAGTGAGCTAACCTTAATTAATAACTTAAATGAGTTATTTCTAATCACCTCAAATATTAAATTAAATCCTCAAACCTCCTTTTAACTTAAATGAACTTACTTGCTAGCTAAATTAACTTCTGGAAATATTTCTCAATCTTAAATTCTATCTCAAAACTCCAACTCCGTCCGGCCTCACTGAAATAACTGAAATGCTAAAAATCAAACTACTGAACTGAAATAATAAATAATTAACTTCAAACAATGCATTTAAAATAATCATGCAATGAAGTCAATTAAATTTAAAAATCTAGAATTATGCATGGCTTATACGTCTACTGATTTACGGGTTCTACAATCCTTCCCCCCTTAAATAAATTTCGTCCTCGAAATTAGAACTCACCGAATAACTCGGGTATCGACTCTCATCTCCGGCTCAGACTCCCACGTAGCTTCCTCCTCTGAATGGTTGAGCCATTTGACTTTGACTCGCTTAACCAACTTGTTCCGAAGTTTCTTCTCCTGTCGTCTAGGATCTGCACGGGTCTCTCCTCATAAGATAAGTTCGGAGTAAGCTGCAACGGCTCGAAATTCAGCACATGCGAAGGATTTGCCATATACTTCCTCAGCATGGAGACGTGAAAGACATTGTGTACTCCGGCCAGATTCGGCGGAAGAGCCACACGATAAGCTAGCGTCCCAACTCTGTCAGGATCTCAAACGGTCCAATGAATCTCGGACTGAGCTTCCCTTTCTTGCCAAATCTCATGACACCCTTCATAGGTGCCACTTTCACGAAGACATGATCGCCCACTGCAAACTCTAACTCTCTCCTCCGCTGATCGGCATAACTCTTCTGTCGGCTCTGAGCAGTCCTCATCCTATCACGGATCTTGACTACTACATCTGCTGCCTGCTGAACAATCTCTGGACCCAACTCTGCTCTCTCTCCTACTTCATCCCAATGAACAGGAGATCTACACTTGCGGCCATACAGTGCTTCATACGGAGCCATACCTATAGACGACTGGAAACTGTTGTTATAGGTGAACTCTACCAATGGTAAGTTCGACTCCCAACTCCCAGAGAAATCAATGACGCAAGCACGGAGAAGATCCTCTAAATCTGAATAACTCGCTCCGACTGCCATCTGTCTGCGGATGGAAAGCTGTGCTAAACAGCAACTTCGTACCCAAAGTCGAATGCAAACTCTTCCAAAACGAGGAAGTGAATCTGGGATCTCTGTCGGATACGATAGAAACTGGAATACCATGGAGTCGGACTATCTCTCGGATATACAGCTCTGCATACTGAACCATGGTGAAAGTCGTCTTAATAGGCAAGAAGTGCGCTGATTTGGTAAGACGATCTACAATCACCCAGATAGCATTCGATCCTCTGGCTGACCTCGGCAATCCGGTCACAAAGTCCATGGTAATGTCTCCCACTTCCACTCGGGAATAGGGAGGCTTGAGCAAACCTGCTGGTCTCTGATGCTCGGCCTTCACTAACTGGCAAGTCAGGCACTCGGATACAAAACGCCTGATGTCCTTCTTCATCCTGGCCACCAATACAATAGCTGCAGATCTTTGTACATCTTCGTACTCCCAGGGTGAATGGAGTACGGGGACGTATGGGCCTCTGATAAGATGTCTGCTCGGATAGAATCACTGCTAGGAACCCATATCCTATCTCGGTATCTCACAATACCGTCGCTGACTGAATACAAAACACTGCCCTTGGCTTCATCTCTCTTCTTCCACTGTGCCAACTGCTCATCTGCGCCTGACCACTGCGAATACGGTCAAAGAAGACTGATAGTCAAGGTAGATAACGAGGAACTCTACCTCGAGGGTAAGTCTCAAGATCAAACCTCTGCATCTCAATCTGAAGAGGTTTCTGTCGTCAAATGAGCCATCACTGCGACTTTCCTGCTCAAAGCATCCGCAACTACATTAGCTTTACCCGGGTGGTAGCTAATGTCACAATCGTAGTCTTTCACAAGCTCCAACCAACGCCTCTGACGCATGTTCAGCTCCTTCTGCGTAAAGAAATACTTGAGGCTCTTGGTCGGTAAAGATCTGCACTTCTCTCCATACAGATAGTGCCTCCAAATCTTCAAAGCAAAAACTACGGCCGCTAACTCCAGATCATGGGTAGGGTAATTCTTCTCGTGGATTTTCAGCTGTCGAGAAGCATACGCTATCACTCTCCCATGCTGCATCAAAACTGCACCTAAACCAAGCTTCGAAGCATCGGTATAAAGGACAAACTCACGATCCTGACGGTACAGCCAAAACGGTGCTGAGATAAGAGCTTGCTTCAAAGTATCGAAGCTCTTCTGACACTCCTCGCTCCACACAAACTTCACATTTTTCTTGGTCAGTGCTGTGAGTGGAACGGCAATGGATGAAATCCCTGAATGAACTTCCTGTAATATCCTGCTAGCCCAAGAAACTGCGGATCTCGATGCATTCTGAGGCACAACCCAATCTCTGACTGCTGCAACTTTGCGGGTCTACCTCAATGCCACTGCTAGAAACAATGTGGCCCAAGAACGCCACCTTCTCTAACCAGAATTCGCACTTACTGAACTTTGCGAATATTTGCTTCTGCAATGTCTGCAACACTGTGGTCAGATGCCTGCTGTGCTCCTCCCGACTCTTGGAGTAGACGAGAATGTCATCTATGAACACTATCACAAACTGGTCGAGGTACGGCTGAAATACGCGATTCATGAGATCCATGAAGATCGCTGGCGCATTCGTCAGACCGAACGGCATCACAGGAACTCGTAGTGACCATAACGAGTCCTGAAAGCTGTCTTCGAGACATCAGCATCTCTCACCCTCAACTGGTGATAACCGAACGCAGATCTATCTTGGAGAAAATCGAAGCTCCCTGCAACTGGTCAAACAATCCTCAATCCTCGGCAGTGGGTATTTATTCTTCACTGTAACCCTGTTCAACTCCCGGTAGTCAATGCAAAGCCTCATCGAGCCATCCTTCTTTTTCACAAATAAGACCGGCGCGCCCCATGGAGAAAAGCTCGGGCGAATGAACTCCTTGTCGAGAAGTTCCTGAATCTGCTTCTTAAGCTCTGCCATCTCTGTCGGTGCTAGTCGGTACGGCGCTTTGGATATCGGAGCCGTACCTGGCATAAGCTCAATGGAAAACTCCACCTCTCTCTCGGGTGGCATACCAGAGACGTCTTCGGGAAAAACGTCTAAGAAATCTCTGACAATCGGAACATCTGAGGCTGACTGGCTGGGTTCCTCGGGGACAGATAAAAAGGTCGCTAGAAATGCCCGACACCCTCTATGCATGAGTTCCTAGCCTGAACATAAGGAATAATGCGCGGTAAAGGAAAGTACCTGTCCGGCTCAAATAAGAACTGCTCCATTCCAGGCGGTCGGACAAGAACATCTCCGCTGGAAGTCTATCAACACTCTGTTCCTCAATAGCCAGTCCATCCCTAGGATGATGTCAAATTCCGGCATCGGTAGCACAATCAGATCCGCATAAACAAGATTACCGTGCAGCTCAAGGTCTATATCTCGGATAACATTGGTAGCTGCCATCTCCTCGCCTGACGGCAACACTACTGAAAAGGCTGTATCTAGCCCAATGGTCTGGATCTTGAGAAAGTTTGCAAAGACCTCCGAAATAAACGAGTGAGTGGCCCCTGAATCTATCAAGGCCTTGGTAGCGGAACCAGATATAAAAATTCTCCCTGAAAGAGCGGAGCTCTAAGTTGAATCCCACTACAAGATCTAAACTTATAGACATGCAAAGGTCAAGGTTCCTCTAGCTTAATTCCCAAATAAATCTGAGTAGAGCATGCAATCCTATAACAGTTCTAAGTTCAAAATCTAAATCCCGATTCCCAAAGCACGGAAATTCAAATAATAACTTAAAGTTTAAAGGTACCTGTCAACAACATAGTCTCCGGGTTGGTTTCCGCGGCATGGAGAGCAAAAACTCTGCCTTGGGTAGGCAGATTCCTCTGAGGGCACTGCAGCAACATGTGGTCTGGACTGCCACACTTAAAACACTTTCCTGAGCCAGCCATACATGCTCCAGGATGGCGACGTGAGCACCTGGGACAGACTGGGTGCTCCTGAGTCCTCGGGGCTGGGCGTCCCCGCTGCTGCTGCTGCTGGCCTCGGTTCCTGGGCGGTCCATGAAAAGGCCTCTTATTCTGCTGCTGATGCTGATGAGGAGGAGGGCGGTGCGGTGCCTGGACTGGGCGCTTGCCCTGGCGATCCCTCTCGATATCCCGCAGATCCTGCTCTGCGGCTAAGGCCTTGGAGACGGCAATCTCATAAGTAGCAGGGTCAGATACCCTAACATCCCGCGCAAGATCGGCCGTAAACCCACCAGGAAGTGCATCAGCTTGGCTCTGGCATCATTCGCGATCAGGGGCACAAAGTGACAGCCCCTCTCGAACTTACGGATGAACTCCGTAACCGTCATATCCCCCTGCCTCAGACTCATGAACTCGGTGGTCAGCCTGGTGCGAACCTCCTCAGCAAAATACTTGGAGTAGAAAACTTCCGTAAAGCGGGTCCATGAAAGTGTAGCCAAAGTCAAGGCTACCGAAGCTCCTTCCCACCAGCGGGCGTCTCCAGTGAACAGGTAGGTGGCACATCGGACTCGGTCTGCGTCTCCCAGCTCCATAAACTCGAAGATAACCTCGAGGGATTTGATCCATCCCTCGGCAACCATGGGGTCAGATGTCCCAGAGAATTCCTTCGGGCGCATCTTCATGAATCGCTCGTAAACGGCCTTGGCCCTGTCGGCCTAGTCACCACCGCATTGTTCCCCGCAAACTGTGCGAAGAACTGTGTCATCCCAGCTAGCATCTGGGCACTCATGTCCGGTGGGGGCGGTGGAGGAGGTGGTAAGTCTCCCTCCGGTCTACGCTCCTCCCTGTCCTCTCGGCGAGGCTCCTCCTCTCTGTTGCGCTCTAAAATGCGTCTAGGGCATACTGTTCCAACGTAACCCATACGTAACTAACATGCATAATTCATAATTTATTTTAAATGAACACTGAAGTACTGAAAATCTGGAAGCATGCTGACAAAATAATTCATGCTTTAACTAAAATGCTGAACAAAATGCTGAACTGAAAAACTTACAGACCGAAGACGTGACTTCGTGAGCTTCTCGCAGTCAGTAGTAGTGAAACCCTATACAGAACCACCGCTCTGATACCAATTATAAAGTGCCCTAGAACTTCTTGCTTGAAAATTTGCGGAAAATTAAAAATTTTCTTTTTAAAAGAAGTTAAATGGCCTCATTATAAAATCACTGGTGAATCAAGTTCAATATTTCAAAATATTGCAGCGGAAGAAAATAAAGTTTGCCAAAAATCACAATTTAAAAATATCCAACGACTGATAAAATGTTTGCGGAATAAAATAACAACTGCTGCTCTGAGGTCCTCGGGTGCCACTACTGCCGACCCAAGCTGGCTCACTGGTTCCCACCCTCGGCCCTGGCCTCATCAGTACCTACAACAATCAAGTCTAGTGAGCCTAAAGACTCAGCATGCATATATCGCAGTAACGAGTAAAAATCTGAATTAAAATATGCATGAGATAACATATCCTGTCCTGAGGCATGCTGAAAATAATCTGTACTGATCAATTATAATACGTGCATAACTGAACTGATAATCAGTAAAAAAAATGTTTGCTCCTTGGAGCCTATACTGAAGTAACTGGTAAAATTTTCTGTTGAGATTATGTTTTACGCTTGTGGCCACTGCACTAAGCTGAACTGATCGGTAACTGGCTACCCCGGAGTCTGAAACTGAACTGAGCTGGCCGGTCACTGGCGACCGGGTGGTACCAAACTGAACTGAGCGGTCACTGGCGACCGTATAAAATAACACTCCCACATAGTGAATGAACCACAAGCCATATCGCATAAATCTCAAAAATAATCATTTTCTATTTAATGCACGTAAAATAATTAACTGGCATAATGAAAATGTCCCGTAATTTTACCAACTGGATTGGATTGGATCGTCCCCAGGCTCGCTGCAACCTAACTGTGCCATGAAAAAATATGCAATAGCTTAAACTTGACCAACTATGCAATTTAGTTCAAAAGATGCACTATGACGCCTAATGACTTCGCATTTAATCATGACTCCGAGCCAACCTGAACCGACACCAAACCGACGTATAGTCATGATTAAAATACGCTGAAAAATCATAAAATAATGCTCCTAAAATGATAGGGTCGAAATCTAGGTGGAATGGAAGCCAAAACACGAAACGCTCTTTCGGGAGTCAATTTGGCACATCGCAACGTAAATTCTCGTACGACCTCAAAAATGATCCGAATCACAAACGGTCAAAAACATGACCTTCCCAACTCAAAGGGGCACTGTCCAGTCCAAGTCCATAGGCTAAAAGCCAACCGAGAACTCGAACGAGCCACCGAACCGACACATCAACTTGCTGTAAAATTCCAGCAACTGTACCATTGCGTAACTTGTGTTGTTTTCGAGACTACCGGCCATTGGAGGCATGAACCACCACCGAGACTCTTACCAACATCCCAAGGAGTGATTTGAACCATGGCTAAGGGCCCTAGGCCAGCCACAATCCGCTCACACCATAACTCAACCGAAACTCCAACCGAGAACCAACGTGCATGCGTGTGTAGTGTTTTGCTTTGATCGATGTCTTGCGTCGTTCCAGTGGCCATTTGATTGACCATGGCACGATCTAGACATCTAAGAGCATGGTATGAACCGTGGCTATGGGCCATAGGCCAACCAAGATCCATACCAAGCAACCCAAAACCGAAATGCATATACTGAAATTTGAAGGGGCCGAAGGGACATGGGGCTGTTGTGATGTTTTTATTAAAACCGAAGAGCCATGGACCCCACCAAAAAGGGCGACTTAGTCACGTCTTAGACATGCTAGGGGAGTGATCTAACCAAGGCTATAGGCCCTTGGGGCAGCCAAGATCAGATCCTTCCTCCTTGCCATCAAAACTGAATTTCGAAACTCATAATGGACCAAATGAGAGGTTGCTGTCCATTTCTGAATTTCCAGCAACCAGGGGCTTGAACGAACGACAAATCTGATCCTAATGCATCCTATTACGTGTATAGATGTCGCCTTGGGAGCCTGGAATCAAACCAATCACCTGAAACAACAAAACTCAGAAAAACGTGAAGCTTGTCATGAAAGGGCCGAAATCTGCATGCATTATTTTCTGAAAGTTCTATGATGTATTTCGGTTTTTGCATGATAAAACATGATCATGTACTGAAAAATAATTGATAATATGACTTGATTGAGGTTTGAAAGAAATCTAGACATGCCTGGTTTCGTTTCGAAAGAAAACGAACGAAACGACGACGACGCGGCACGGAGGAGTGGAACGCTACTCTTGTTCTTTCTAGTTCTCGATTTTTCTCCCTTTCTCCCTAGCTATTACTCACATTTTTTCTACTGAAAAGGGGTCGATTTCGGTGGGGAGGGAGTGTGGGTGGTTATGAGGGGTGAGGAGGATGGTGCAAGATATAAGGATCATATCAAGACCAAGTCTTCATGCATTTGAATTTTGAATTTGAATTGCTATCAAATGATCTCTTGGGTGATTCTAGAGTATAGTGGCCGATTTCTCTCTTGTTTCTAGACTAGGATATGTCCACTAATTAATTACATGGTGCTCCCAAAAATCCTAGATTTATCCTACTAATTACATGCAAAGAAATGGTCAAAGTTGATGAGTTGGCAATTGAATCCTCTAGTAACCAAGGGGTGGCCGAAATCTACTAATAAAATGAATGTGGAGTGTTGTTTATTTACTAGATTAATAACTCTAAAAAGTCTCACTAATCCCTTAATTAATTTATTGAATAAATCCTTAATTAAGTAACTCAAATGAGCTTATTTTCTACTCACCTCAAGTTGCATAAATAAATCCCCAAATCTCCTTATTAACTTAAATTAACTTACTTGCTAGCTAATTAACTTCTGGAAATATTTCTCAAATTCTAAATTCTATCTCAAAACTCCAACTCCAGTCCGGCCTCACTGAAATAACTGAAATGATAAAAATCAAACCACTGCAATGAAATAATAAAATAATTAACTTCAAACAAATGCATTTAAAATCATGCGATGAAGTCAACTAAATTTTAAAAATCTAGAATTATGCATGGCTTATACGTCTACTGATTTACGGGTTCTACAGTTGAAGACTTTGTGGTGTATACAGATGCTTCGAAGAAAGGTCTCGCTGCTGTGTTGATGCAGCGAGGCAAAGTCATGCTTATGCTTCTCTTCAATTGAAGAATTATGAAAAGAACTATCCGACTCATGATCTTGAGTTGGCAGCCGTTGTTTTTGCTTTGAAGATCTGGCGACATTATTTATATGGCGTGAAATGTGAGATTTTCTCAGATCATAAAAGTCTTAAGTATCTCTTTACTCAGAAAGAACTTAACATGCGTCAAAGAAGGTGGTTAGAACTTGTGAAGGATTATGATTGCATTATTAGTTGCCACCCAGGAAAAGCGAATGTGGTTGCTGATGCATTGAGCCGAAAGTCAGGTCTTCAATTGGGTTCTATGATTCAAAAGCCTCTATTTTGGATTTGCAGAGAAGTGAGATCGCATTGGTTGATGAAGGTACGATCGCTCGACTTTCAGCCTTAGTTATTCGACCGACTTTGATTGACAGAATTAAGCATGAGCAACAGTTGGATACTCTTTTGTTGGACTTGAGAGCAAAGGCAGAGAAGAAGGGGAATTCTGAGTTTGGATTTAACAGTGATGGTCTGATTACATTTCAAGGCCGTATTTGTGTTCCTGTTGGTGATGCTATTCGTCGTGATGTTTTGACGGAAGCTCATACTGCACCTTATTCAGTACATCAGGGGGCACCAAGATGTATCAAGATCTTCGTCAACTGTATTGGTGGCCAGGTATGAAGAACGATATAGCAGTATTTATTTCTGAATGCTTGACTTGTTAGCAGGTAAAGATTGAGCGCCAACGACCGGCAGGCTTATTGCAATCCTTACCTATACCGCAATGGAAGTGGGAACACATCACTATGGATTTTGTTGTTGGTTTGCCAAGAACTCAAAAGGGCTATAATTCTATTTGGGTGATCGTGGATCGATTGACCAAGTCATCACATTTTCTCCCTGTCAAGACGACATATTCTATGACTCAATACAGAGACGTATGTCCAAGAGATTGTAAGACTTCATAGGATACCCGTGTCGATTGTTTCAGAACGTGATGCAAGGTTTACATCTGAGTTTTGGAAAATTCTCCATAGAGTTTTGGGTACAAAGTTGGCCTTTAGCATTGCCTATCATCCTCAGAGCGATGGGCAATCAGAGAGAGTTATAAGATTTTGGAGGATATGTTGAGGACCTGTACTATTGACTTTCCTGGTAGTTGGGATTCGAAGTTACCTCTTGTCGAGTTCACATATAATAACAGCTACCAGTCATCGATTGGCATGGCACCATATGAAGCATTATATGGTAGGAAGTGTAGATCACCTTTATTGGGACGAAGTAGGAGAAAGAAAGATGTTGGGACCCGAGTTGGTTCAACAAATGGTTGATGTGGTCGCACTGATCAGACAGAGAATGAAGACAGCTCAATCTCGACAGACAAGTTATGCAAATGTTCGAATAAGGCCTTTGGAATTCAATGTAGGTGACCATGTGTTTGTTAAGATAGCTCCCCTCAAGGGAGTTATGAGGTTTGGAAAGAAAGGTAAGTTGAGTCCTCGCTATATTGACCTTTCGAGGTTTGGATAGGATTGTTGAAAGAGCGTATCGATTGGCTTTGCCACCGGATTTGGATCGAGTTCACAATGTCTTCCATGTTTCAATGTTACGGAAGTATTTGTCCAATCTATCCCATGTTCTTCGACACGAAGCATTGGATCTTTTGCCTAATCTGAGCTATGAAGAAGTGCCGGTTCAAATTATTGACCGCAAAGTTAAGGTGCTAAGAACAAAGAAATTGGCTTTGTTAAAGTTCTTTGGAGGAATCATGTGATTGAAGAGGCTACATGGGAACCAGAGGAAGAGATGAGACAACGTTATCCAGATTTATTTTGAAGTAAGCAAATTTCGGGGACGAAATTTTTATAAGCGGGGGAGATTGTAATATCCCTACCTTTTATCTTTCTATTGTCAATGATGTTATTCTATGGTTTGGTGTTATGGATATATGGTTAAGTTATTATTGATCATGGTTATTTTTATGGTTTATGTATAGTTGATGGAAGGGTTGGTATTGCATGTTATAGCATCAATATGGTTATTGCATTGTATTCATGGTTATTTACTGTATGGTTTTGGTATGGTTAAGTCGATGGTTGTGTATTTGAGGAGTTGTTTGTGTCATGAAGGTATAATGTTGGGAGTTGGATTGATGGTTTGGATGGTTTGAGCCAAATTGGTAATTGGGGTGCAGAAACGATATGAAAATTTTGGTATCTGTTACGGTTTTTAGCATAATGAATGGGATATTGATCCAAATGGCATGAGGCCAATTGCATTAGAAAGCTAAGATCCAAGGCTACAACTTTCTTGTTTTGAGTTTGGTTCAAGGAGTTGAGGAAGATGAGTCAAAAGTGGCCCAAGTGTGTCGTGTGTTTCATTGTTCCTGCACTGACACATGTTGGGAGAATGGGCATAACTTTTACTCAGACCTCTAAATACCTGAAATTTGGGGAGCTTCAAGAAAAGACATAGGGATACAACTTTCATGTTTACCACTTTGGCTAATTCGCAAGAAAAATTGCAGTTTTTGTCCCTGGCAGTGGGTACACGGACCCCTACACGGGTCCGGGTCTTGCCATGAAAAATGAGTGATTTCCCGAGTGTACACGGACCTTTACATGGAGGGAGGCACGGGGTCTGTGTATTTGGCATAGAAAACATATTTTTAAGAGTTTCTAAGCCAATAAGTTAGTCATTTCTCTCTTCCCTCTTGCAACCAACGACTTAGGAACTAGGGTTCTTCATTTCTTCACTTAATTCCTTTCTTTCAAAGGTTTGAATCTTCAAGTTGGAGGTGTGATCTTCATATCCTCAAGAGCAAGTAACCAAGGTAAGGGAATTTATCTTTTGGGTATTTGGTTGAAGTGAAGGGAATGGTGGTTTAAGCTTGAATGGTAATTTATAGGTTGAAGATGTGAAGTTAATGGTATAATCTTGATCTTGTGTTGTAGGATCAACCACCAAGAAGCTATCACAACAAGTTCTATTGGTTGTAAGTGGGATTTTTCCTTGAATGCATCTCATGGCCTATATGTATGATGAATGATGTTGTTATTGTTCCTAGCTCCTTTAATCCATTGATTATATACTTGTTATGTAATGATTCATTGATTGAAAGAAAAGGAAAGGAATTTTGATGTCAATTGTTAAGAAAGGAGTTCTAATTACATGCACACCACATGTTTGATACAATGATTCAATGGTTCTTTTTATGGCTTGATAGTTATATGGTGGTGGTGGTGCTTCTAGCACTTCTAAACCCACATAACGGAAGTTGATCAACATTTAACATGTACAGTGACTGATTTTGACTGAAATGTACATGTATACCATCGACAGATGACTTATCAATGCCATACAAGGAAAATGAAAGAAATGGTTGATAGAATGCCATCTTATAATTGTTATCTATATATTCCATTGAACGATGGCATTTCCTATGGTTCTATTGTAATGATTCCTTTCTTTACACTATTGTATATGTAATTGTTATTGAAAGTTCCACTTACTGAGTTTTGTAAACTCATTCCAGTTATGTCATGTGATGCAGGTAAAAAGGAATAGCGATAGATGTCGAGGCAAGGAAGGTGCATGTGCCAAAGTTTGGAGAATTATATTTTGTTAAAATGGTTTTGAATATTGCACCTTGGTTCATGTTTTGAATAAGAAAATTATGTCACATCTTTTGTCAAACACTTGGTATTTATGGAGATGGGATTTATGTGTATTTTGGATAGATTGTTTGTGGTAATGTTTATTCTGTTTTGGGAATATTTGGTAAATCTATATTTATGTGCAAACCTTGCCAAAATTTTATTAATTATTACTTTTCTCCAAATCTTTTATAAGGCTTCCGCATTATTGCATTTATAGTTTATTGTCATGGGTTAAGGGTGTTACAGAAAACAATGACAAAGCTATCAAAATACGGCTTGAACACCTGGTTCATAAGATCCATGAAGACTGAAGGAGCATTAGTCAGATCGAACGACATAACAAGAAATTCGTAATGACCATACCTGGTCCGAAAAGCCATCTTAGGGATATCAGACTCCCTAACTTTCAATTGGTAATAGCCAGATCGCATATCAATCTTCGAAAACAATGTAGCCCCCTGCAGCTGATCAAAAAGATCGTCTATTCGCGGCAACAGATATTTATTCTTAATCGTCACTTTGTTGATTTCCCTATAATCATTGCACAGCCGCAAAGTCCCGTCTTTCTTCTTGACGAAAAGAATCGAAGCTCCCCAAGTGAAAGAACTCGGCCGAATAAAACCTTTATCCAATAGATCCTGCAACTGCGTCTTCAATTCTTTCATCTCTGTCGGGGCCATTCTGTACAGAGCCTTGGAAATGGGAACCGTCCCGGGGACTAAATCGATCACAAACTCTACATCTCTGTCCGACGGTAAACCCGGCACATCATCCTCAAATACATCAGGGAACTCTCTCAAACATCAATATCATCAATATTCAACTTCAAAATTCTATCCATATCAACAATCGAAGCCAAAAACCCATCACAACCTCTACACAACAACTTCTTAGCGTCAAGAAAAGAAATAAAAGGAAGGACCAGCGAAGTACCTGCACTGGCGAGCATACCTTCCTTATTTCCATCATCTGAAAATTTCACCGTCTTAGCAACGCAATCAATCACTGCACGATAGGTTGATAGCCAATCCATGCCAAGTATAATATCAAACGCAACCCATCGGAATAACAATCAGATCGGCATAAACCACTCGTTCATCAATTTGAACAGAACACGCATACACAATAGACGTCGGGCATAACACATCTCCAAAGGCAATACAACATTAAACTGGAGAGGAAGAACAGAAGGAACTAAACCCAAATATCTCAAAAATTGTTCAGACATAAAAGAATGAGTAGCACCTGTATCAATCAATGTCGTAGCTACTCTGCATGAAATTAAGATAGTGCTGGAGATCACAGAAGAATCAGGGTTTATACCTTCCTTCGTCGTGGTGAAGATGCGACCCTGCCTTCTCTTTACTCCATCCTCTCGGACAGTCCTTGGTGATATGGCCTATAGTACCTCATCGGTAGCACGTATGAGTACCAAACCTGCACTCACCCCTATGATGCCTACTGCACTTGGGACACAACGGCTTATCTGAATCAAATGGGACTGTCGGTGCTTTAGAAATCGGCTCTATCTTGCCTTTCCCCTTGAAACTGGCTTTCCCTCTTTGGCTCAAACCTTGACCTTTGAGCAATAGCCTGCTGCCTCGCCTATCTTTCTCTAGCAATGTCTTTCTCATCTTGCTCGGCTAGCAATGCCTTAGCCACAATCTCTTTAAATGTCACCGCCTTAGACATATTGATGTCCCTCCTGATCTCTGCTCGAAGTCCTCTAATGAAATGAGCACCCTTGTCTTTGTCATTGGAGGCAATAGGGGGCAAACAGACACCCTCCGTGCTTCCTGCAAACTCAGGCGGATCCATCCTCTTAAAAGCATTAAAGATCTCATCAATTCCAACTGCTTGAACAACTTGGCCTCTCCCTTAGCCTCTACCTTGACCTGAACCTTGCAAACGGAGCAACTGTTGAATCTGTTCACTGTGAACCTTAGCTTGCTCTTTCAGTAATTTTCCGAACTCATCGACAACTCTCGATGAGGAACTATCCTCACCCTCTGAAGATTTTCTCTTAGGAGGCATTAAATCCTACAATGTGCTCACATAATACATATCAACCAATAAAAATAGATGTAGAAGAAGACATACCCGGACTGTTGAAAGTAGACGAAGTCTATGCATCGGTCCAAAGAACGTTGCTCTGATACCACTAAATGTAACGCCCTCGACTGATTTAATAAAATAACACAGCGGAATATTAAAAATTTACTTGGAGAAGTTTAAGAAAAAGATTTTAAAATTTCTTTACATAAAAATATTTACAATCAAAAGTATATACATGATCACTAAAGAGTTGCATCAAAATACAAAATATCGTTTTTGATCATGTCAAAATCCTAGAAAAATATCTTTCTTCCTTCCATCTCTTGTATGCATATGACCCCGGCTCCAATCAACGTCCCGGCTCGTCACTCTTATCTGCATCACATGAAATAACCCGAATGAGTATAAAACTCAGCAGTGAAACTCTTACATAACAATCTGTACATATCATACTCTGTAAAACATGACTTTGAAATCATTAAATCATCTAACTCTTAAACATGAATAATATAGTAGAACATGAACATAACGATGGTATTTCTCTTTTCTCTGATGGATTGGTATTTCAATAGTATCTCTGTGTCTGTACCTTTATCCCATCGATATAAATCGATTACTCTGTTGGGATATAAGCCTATGGTCGTTGATCAACTAATTGCATACAATCTCTGACTATCTCTTTATCAATCCAATAGTTCATTTGAATTCTCTCTTTGGCATTAAATGAAACACTTTGAATACTCTATTCTCTTGCATTCTCTTTTATACAATTGAAACATATAAAAGCCTCTAATATACAACAAAGTGTATCTATACATAACATGAATCAATTGGAAGGGAATACCATATTAAAACCATTGAAATACAATACATATAATTCAAGTGAGCACAAGAAATGAATTCTACTTACAACCAATGGAAACCTTGATTCTAATCTCTTGGTACAAATCCTACAACAATAAACCATGAATTGAATCATCAAAAACTTAATAATCACAAACCCGTACCATAAAACCCATAAAAAACACAATCACACATTCCATGATTTCCCCCCAACAACATAAACCAAGAAATAACTAAAGCCACAAGATTACCTTAGCTCCTTGAACCCAAAATGATCTTGTTCTCACTTCAAATACCCAACAAGATGCTTGAATCGAAGGAATCAAAGAAGGAAATAAGAACCCTAGCTCTCCCTTGAGCTGAAGAACCGAGAAGTGCAAGGAAAGAATGAGGGAAATGAACCAACTCTTGTATTATATCACTTAAATCTCGAAACACGACTTCACTGTTCATCGACCGCAGGTGCGCTACTCTTCTTAATGTGGGTGCGCTAGGCATGCTGAACAACTTCCGAAAATCCAAAGGCGACGACCGCGGTGCGCTGCTCTTCCTACCGCGGGTGCGCTGAAGGTTCTGCCCAAACACGGCGGGTGCACTGCATAATGGACCGCGGGTGCACTCTCCTCTATAGCCAACAATATACTCTTTGCAACTAAATCGAATCGCAACGTCGCTTCTCCTCATAATTTGACAACACTCTCAACATGAAAGTTCACACAATTGGCCTCATACCAATTGGCTCAACATACAAATTATCATGAATTTAATCGCAACGACGCTACACTATGAATACACACCATCTATATTCACAATACTAGAAATCATAAATCAAATTCTTAACATCTAAACTATACTTAAACTTAACCAAATAGTCCATAAACATAAGAAATCTTAAACCGTACCGTTCACCAAGCTTGGATGTTACAATTTTACAACAAGAAAACCGAGCACCTTTACTAGTTGTGTGTAGCAAATACATAAAACACGAAATGATATTCATAGGGTGTTTAAGAAAATTATCTATCAATCTCAAAGATTGATTATTGGCTCCAACTAAGGTGTAAACACCTTAGCTCTTAAATGGATGATCCCAATCTACAAGCCTCTTGTTCTTGGACTTCTTCCTTCAAAATTAAGTCCTCCAATAACAAAGTACAACCATTCTAATTTTGCACTAGAAAAATTAGAGTACTTTTCATTGAGAAGAATAATCTTTCCTCAACAAAATGAAGAATAAAATTGGACGAGAATGATGAAGAAATTTTCGGCCATAGCATGGAATGGGTGAGAGAAGGATTTTCTTGGTTTTGAGAAAAGGTGTTGTGTATCCCAAAGGCATACCATGCCTTGGATGTGAAAAAAGTTCTCCCAACTCTTCATCTCCCCATGCACATTTTATTTGGGCTTGTAACAATTACAAGGCCCATGGACTTTTTTAAATGTTTAAACACATTTGAGACCATTTAAACTTTACTTGATTTTACTCAAGCCCACTAGTTTAATAATATTTCTAATAGGACTCTACAAGGCCCAATGTTATTTAATTAATTCAACACTTGAATTATTTTAATTATTTGGACTCTACTAGTTCCACTAGTGTTTAATTAATTCAACACTTGAATTAATTTAATTTAGTCCATAAAATGTTTACGAAAATCACAATTTTCAAATACATTATTTGTTTGGCCAACTTTTAATTTAGGAACACTTCCTCAAATTAAAAGTTACATTCTCCTTATAGAAGTCATACTTCTATTTTTCCTTATGCTTATAAACTCTTTATAAGCCGTTCAACACATTGAACTATTTTTACTTCTCAACGGGATCTAAAAAGTTAGCACTTGTGTGACCCTCAATGGTTCATTGATACAACTAGCAGTAGGTTCACATCTCCATGTGATTCGGGACTAAACATGTCCTTATATGAGCATACCCCAATTGCTCCATTCTTACTTATCAACTTCTTGATAATAAGAACGTCAGAACTCAAGTCTGATAGTACACAACCAATCATGTTAAATGCCTAGCAGCATCGCTTACATGATTCCATAGGTATCAAATAGTGCCTGCAAGAACCATTCAATTATGGTTAGCGTACAGTACGGTCCCTTCAACTCATATATCCGACCGATTCGAAAACCATTGGTATATCGAGAGTTGTCAATGAATCGATACTATGTGTCATGTCGTAATTGCATCGATAGTGTAATATATGAAACCCTTTTCATAATTACCACCATACTCTGATCAGAGATTTCATACTACATATACATGTGATCACATAGGATATCCATACCCGAAGTTAAGCGGTGAATCCCCGACTACAATGCATCGACTCCTATATGTTTCGACAGAACACCCAACCTTGCCACCTAATGACCCCATGAGAGTCGTAAACAAGTCAAAGTGTAATTCTAGCACATAGAGTCTCATTGTTGTCCCGGATCATAAGGACTAATGGTATACAACCATAAACTAGGACGTTTCCACTCGATAAGTGAGAACCACTTGGAAAGTCCTTTATGGAGGGTTGTTCAGTGCACTCTACAAGAGCACCTATCTGCATGTTCGGACATCACAATGTCCCCTAACAATGAAACATGGTACTCACATCGCAGATACTAGTCTCAAACTCGAGCGGCCTATATCCTTCTTAGCGGCGACTGAATCGATAGGAACTGTTAGAATATACAGTATTCCAAATATGAGTTTCATGATACTCATCATATGAGCATCTCATATTCTTTCTACTATTTGATATTCAAGGACTTTATTTGCAACTAACATGGGTATACAGATAAAGATGTGCGAAAACAATAATTTCAAATATTATTAAAATAAAGATTGTTTATACATAGAGTTTCATTGTGAACACTAGGCCAACACTTGGCTCGACGGGCATATACTCTAACATCTCCCACTTGCACTAGAGCCAACTACCCATATGCTTCAAACCCATCGATTCGCGGTGATTCACGAATAATGGTCCTGGTAAAGGCTTAGTTAGTGGATCAGCAACATTATCTGCGGAGCCGACTTTGTCAATCGACACTTCTCCTCTTTCTACAATCTCTCGAAGGATGTTGTACTTTCTCAATACATGTTTGGATTTCTGATGAGACCCTAGCTCCTTTGCTTGAGCAATGGCTCCTGTGTTGTCACAAAACACCGGGACAGGAGCAGTTCCATTAGGAATGACAACCAACTCTTGGATGAAATTCTTATCCAAACAGCCTCCTTTGCTGCAACTGATGCAGCAATGTATTCTGCCTCAATGAATCCGCTGTACTGTCTTGCTTGGAACTCTTCAAGAGACAGCAGCACCATTGAGCATGAATATGAACCCAGAGGTTGACTTAGAGTCATCGATATCGCTTTGGAAGCTAGAGTCAGTGATACGAACACGGGTGGTCAAGCTCCAAGGAAGGCATGGGATCCTTTGCAGTTGTCGGAGGGACCAGTTGATGCGATCCCGCACACGAGATCTTTGATTTGTCCCGATCTTTGAAACAAGTAATTGGTAGATGTGACAATCGCCTCTAGATCACGCGGTCTAGCAACAATTAATCAACGATAGAAACAATCTCGTTCAAGAGAACCTCCAAAGAACCCGTCCTTGGAAACTCGTGATAGTCGATTGACAAACGCCACGAAAGATAAATCTTTTGATAAGTTTGATTTGATACAATGCAAAAGTTATAACGAAACTTAAGCTTGTTTTTTGAGAGAATTCTCAAAGAAAGTTTTATATAAAACTCAATTAATGACTCAAAAAGTTGTTTACAATGATAGATTTTCTATATATATGATACCAAAATCAAAAGATAACAAAAAGATAACTAGGTACACAAATCTGCACCAAATCTTCGCAGCTAATCATAGGACACGGACCCCGTGTAGACCTCCGGGTACGGGTCGTGTACACTCGGCCAAAAATATTCTCCAGCAAACAAAGGACACGGACCCCGTGTACAGGTCCGTGCATGGGTCCGTGTAGGCTCGGTTTTCTTCATTCTCGATTGTGATGGGCACGACCCCGTGTACAGGTCCGTGTACAGGTCCGTGTATCCTCGGCCGACAAAAATGATGCTTGAATAATGTTCTTTTTATCTCCAAACAAACTCCCATGCATCACGAACCCTTCGGCACTTTGCTCCTTGCACGTAAGCCCTCCTCGACTGCTCATAAACCCATTTACGACTACCATGATCGCATCATCCTCCCCTTCTTGAAAAGGATTTGTCCTCAAATCTTTGCTACCTACACAAGAAGCAATTTAGTAATAACAAGGATTATACGACCAACATGCTTACCTTTAAACTCAAGTCGATAGGTGCTATCGTCCACGTGCTCCATCAACGCTTTGAACTCCAACTCCAAGGTCGACTTCACTTTCAATTCACCAACCTCAACATATACCAAATAGTAAAAGACAACAAATGATAAAATATGATTAAGTATCACAAATATCAATTCCTCCCCTTCTTAGACCTAGTCAACACCAAAATAATATCCACACACGTGTACGACCATAGTTCACTAGGAATAAGATATAACTGATGCTTGACATATGAATACACTCGACATGTCATTCTCCTGTATGCAATGCATGTACCCCAATCACACTCAACATGTCGTTTCATGTGCAACCAACACATAAAATCATTCATTTTATCAAAGGTAAAAATACCACTATATGCATCACTAGTACGTAACTCATGCAATGAATATAGAATGACGAATTTATTCTCCTTAAAATTGTACTCATTATGAACATAAAAATTCTTATGTTCGATGCATGTTTCACAATTCCACCCAATAGACCTCCTCATATGCAACCATAGTAAAAATTCATGCACCCTATCAATGACCCTATTTACTTCATGGCTACCAATCAAACAAAGGTCATGCGCCTCAATATCAAGCAGAAACTCATGCAATAGGTGTGTGATGAAAATTTTATTCTCTTTAAACATGTATTCATCATAAACAAAGAAATAAGCATCTTCATCCCTGCACCTCTCAAAACCATAACGAAACCAATATAAATCATGCAAATAGGACACAGTAAATGTACTATCCATGCAATCATTTAACTCATCACATGAATTTAATTCTAATGCACACAAGTCATTGCCATGACAAAGCCTCATCAATTTGACAATCTTTGAACACTAAAATTACAAACATTTGAATTTAATTCATGCAATATATCATCACTCTCAACTCTATGACACTTAGGCAACAAGGTTAAATCATAGTCATACCTCCTAAATATCACATTTTCAACCCATTCTCCAAACTCTTCAAAGCAAAACAACAATGACTCTCAGTAAGGAAGCAAATCATACCTCTTAGATATTGCATTGACAATAACCTTACCTCATCGCGATTGCTCTCGAATTCATATGGTTCATCCCATTGCATCCTCACACCTTCAACACTTGCTAGCCTCCTCATCATGACATCACCGTAATCCTGCAAAGAAGAATTAATACTGCTCGGGGTTGAACAGGCTATATCATCACTAGGTATATAAATCTCATCTTTGTACAAAGGTACTTGGAGAGATTTATACAAAATTAAATCACTCTCATCCTCAATCTTTTCACTCTTTTGGGCCTTAAAATTATTTTTCTTTTCTTTTTCCTTTTTTTTTTTTGGCCTCTTTTTCTTTTTCTTTTCTTTCTATGCCATCTCACTCTTTTGATCACTCATTCTTTCGGCCATTTTAAATTCTTTTTCACTCTCACAATTAAATTGCAGTTGATCATCAGTAGTGACAACTGAAATAGATGGATCAATGAAGGTACATGATGAATCATAACATGCGTGCAACAAATTATTACTACTTTCTTCTTTCTCCTCCATAGCACACACATTAGAAGCAAATCCACCATCTAAGAATTCACCCTCCACATCACAACACTCTATGCTCAAGTCAGAAATCAGTGGAGTACCAACCACCTCAATTCTCTCAACCTCCACTTTAGGTTCAACATCAATGCTCACTTCAACTCCGCATTCGACTGCATCCTTAGATTCACATTCAACTCTAGACTCCAGTACATTCACCTCTTCCTTTGTACATTGGCTAATCTCATGTCCAAACTCTAGACACCAAATACATTGAATATCATAAGTACTAACATTTGAAATTTTAGATGTACCTTGATACCCATGCTTCAAAACCAACTTCGGTCTAGTCATGACCTTCTTCTCTTCACTCGACCTTCGTGCGGATGTCAAGAACTCCTTCCACGAGTCAATTCCCTGCCTACCACTCGATTTGCACCTCCTATCATCACGATCCAAATGTAATGCTCTATCCCCACCAAATCTACTACCTCGTCTCTTCTCATTAGCAACCCTCAAGCCTATCAACCTTTCATGTAAAGTCTTAAGCTCCTTCTCCCATATTCTATCAATCCCCCTTAACATTGTTTGAAATTGAAGACGTCAACCATTATAGCTGAAAGAAAAAGGTTAGTATAAAACAATAAAAGAATAAAGTTTTCCTCTCACCACAAATCCTCACTAGTCACTCCAATGAAAATTCACTCGCACTCTTTTTCCCTCACCACAAAACCTCACAAATCACTCCAATGAAAATTCACTCCACTCAAATATTTTCACTCAAGTGAGAATCCTCAAGGGGGCGCTTAAGTCTCGTGGCTTCCACGTATCAAAACTTATGAGATCAATCATGTGACGCTTGAAA
Source organism: Primulina tabacum (assembly GCF_025594145.1). Lineage (NCBI taxonomy): Eukaryota > Viridiplantae > Streptophyta > Magnoliopsida > Lamiales > Gesneriaceae > Primulina > Primulina tabacum. The sequence goes on along the minus strand of NC_134556.1, from coordinate 13,392,956 downwards.
CTCGACTCACTTAGACCACACAAGAACAAGCAACTCTGGAAATTGACTAGAATGCGACTAAATGACAAGGACAAACTTAACTGAAATATAAGCGCTAAAATTCCAACAAACACCCGATTCAAATTTTTTTTCTCGAGTGAACAGTAACTCCGGCGGATGAACAGTAATTCCGGCATGAACAGTTTCGTGAATAATTTCGGCGGATGAACAATAACACCGCCAGATGAACAGTAACTTCGGCGCCGATGAACAGTATCTCGGCGGATGAATAGTGTCGTGAACAGTAAATCTGGCGATGAACAGAAATTTCGGATATGAACAGTATTTCCGATAAATAGTACTTTCCGATATGAACAGTACTTCCGATGAACAGTAACTCCGGCAAATGAACAGTAATTCGCGATTTTTTTTTTGGAATTCAACAAATCCGTAGAAATCGCTACACGAAAATCGGTATTGAAAATCCTACGAAGAATTGAACGGATACGCTTACTTGAATCAAAACCAAAAGCTCTGATACCACCTGATGCGATCCCGCCCACGAGATCTTTGATTTGTCCCGATCTTTGAAACAAGTAATTGTTTGGTAGATGTGACAATCGCCACTAGATCACGCGGTCTAGCAACAATTAATTAACGATAGAAACAATCTCGTTCAAGAGAACCTCCAAAGAACCGTCCTTGGCAACCCTCGTGATAGTCGATTGACAAACGCCACAAAAGATAAATCTTTTGATAAGTTTGATTTGATACAACGCAAAAGTTATACGAAACTTAAGCTTGTTTTTTGAGAGAATTCTCAAAGAAAGTTTTTATAAAACTCAATTAATGACTCAAAAAGTTGTTTACAATGATAGATTTTCGTCTATATAGTGATACCAAAATCAAAAGATAACAAAAGATAACTAGGTAACAAAATCTGCACCAAATCTTCGCAATATTCGCAGCTAATCATAGGACACGGACCCCGTGTAGGCCTCCGGGTACAGGTCCGTGTACACTCGGCCAAAAATATTCTCCAGCAAACAAAGGACACGGACCCCGTGTACAGGTCCGTGCATGGGTCCGTGTAAGCTCGGTTTTCTTCATTCTCGATTGTGATGGGCACGGACCCCGGTACAGGTCCGTGACAGGTCCGTGTATCCCGGCCGACAAAAATGATGCTTGAATAATGTTCTTTTGATCTCCAAACAAACTCCCATGCATCACGAACCCTTCGGCACTTTGCTTCTTGCATGTAAGCCTTCCTCGACTGCTCATAAACCCATTAACGGCTACCATGATCGCATCACCAGTCACGAGGGGACGCCTAAAGAAGTTCAAGGAGGCACTACAGGGAGTCATGAGCAAGCATGAAGTGGTCGTGATGCATGGGAGTACGTCGGGATGCCAAAGGAATATCATTCAAGAATTGTTGGAGACGGCCGAGACTCCACGGACGTGTACATGGACCTGTACACGGGGTCCGTGCCCTTTACAGCAGGATGAAGAATTCCAGTGTCTACACGGACCCGAGCATGGATCAGTACACAGGTCCGTGTCCTATGACATTTGCGAAGGCCGTGCGTACACGGACCCGTACACGAAGGTGGACACGGGGTCACACGGGGTCCGTGCCCCTTGTTTCCAGCTGAAGATGATTTTCCCGAGAGTACACGGACCCGTACACGGAGGTCTACACGGGGTCCTTGTCTGAGACGGCTGCGCGAGAATATTTTCCTTTCTAGAGTTTTAATTATTTTGGAGACTAGATTTTTGATATCTTTTGGTTTTATAAAAACAAGTTGGACGAAAATTAAACACAATTCAGATTATCATCTCCACGCTATCTCGATCTCTCATCTCTGTCGCGACCCAGATCCTGTCCCACCTGTCGTTATGCACACATACAGACACAACAACAGCCGGAAACTCCGGTGAGAACAAATTCCACTATAAAACATGTATCCATGCATATACACAATATAAATCATGAACATACTATCATGGATGTAATCAACAACAATACATCTTATAGACTATAAAACATAATCAGAATAAGTCAAGCAATGTAATTCAAACTCATATCTTTGACTCAATTCATATCTAATTCTAGGGATCTCGGTGTGAATAAGATGTAACAGGTCTCCCACTTACTCTCCCAATCAGGGTGGCGTTACATCTTATTCCTAAACTTCGGTCATGTCTGTATCGAATTCTACAATCGGAGTGAATCTTCCCCTATGCTTCGATATCACCGAACGTTTAGAAAATTGGCGTATCTACCAATGACTCTCCTATCTCAGTACATATATATAAATCAATATAAAGTACAAACATAACAAGTATGTGATTTTGGGAAACTCAAATCGAATCTCATTTGAGTTGTATCTTCCCGATTTCACATGTTTTATACCTCTCTTGTCGTTCAATCTCTGTCGATGTAGAAGTCTCGATGTCAAAGTTGCCAATACAAATCTGAAATGGCATAGACAATGTGGGGACCCGGGCTCTAACTCAATTCTTTTCGGGATTAATCGGATCCTCGTTCAAAAATACGGGTCAAAATTTTGCTTTTAACAGTAAATCAAATGTTTATAACTCAAGCACAAGATAGTTCTTTATTTTATTTCAATAAACATCATTACATGTCTTGTTTTAATACATTCATACAAACTAGTGTTCAATCCCAACCAAAATCAAAATATGGTACATGTCTAGTAAAAGAAACCACTAGTAATCTGCTGCGCCCGAAGTCACCACGCTATCTCGATCTCTCATCTCTGTCGTGACCCTGATCCTGCCCCACCTGTTGTTATGCACACATACAGACATAACAACAGCCGGAAACTCCGGTGAGAACAAATCCCAGTATAAAACATGTATACATGCTGATACGAAATCATAAATCATGCATGAAAGCATTAACAATCGCTCCATAGTCTATGAAACCGATCTATCTAAACATGCAACTCAAATCAAATCATGTCTTGACTCGAATCGACTCTACTCTAGGGATCTCGGTGTGAATAAGACGTCACTGTCTGTCACCTACCCTCCCAATCGGGGTAACTGTACGTCTTATTCCTAGACTTCGGTCATGTCTGTATTGAATGTCTACAATCGGAGGATGTGTGCTCCTATGCGTCGATACACCGAACGTCTAGAAGTTTGGCAAATCTGCCAATGACTCTCCTATCTCAAATGCATGAATATAAATCTATAAATGCATAATCATATCAAAAGATTTGAATACAATCCATAAACAAATCATAATCATGTCAAAAGACAAGCAACTAATCTAGTATGTGGTTTTGTTGGGAAACTCAAATTGAATCTTATTTGAGTTGTGTCTTCCCCAAACAAAACATGCATTATACCTTCTTGTCGTTCGTAGCAGTCGAAGTCTCGTTGGCGAATATGTCAATATCAATCTGAAACGACATATTCAAGACGCATTCTATCAATCTCTAACTCAATTCAGTACACATACGGATCAATATTCAATCTCTCGGTACAATTTAACGGCATAACGAAGTAATCTTGCGATACCGGTCGTCCAACCTCATAATCATCATCATAGGTATATGATAGTACTCAAAATCTGCACAAGTTAACTCTAAACATGCTGGAAAATAGTTACAATAGCATACAACGTCCGTTCTTCGATCCGGTTGTGTATATACTATGTTCAATATGTCAAGAACACGATATAAGTATCATATATAATTCTTTCACATATGGAATCTGAATCATGCTGAAATTTAACCAAACTTACATCCTTAGATAGCTCTTGATACAAGGAACACAAATTTATGCTTGTATTGAAGTTTGATGAGTATCTTTTGCACAACTTCAAGTCTAAATGAAAGAACCCTTTCACTTCTTATGGAATGGCTAGCGATTTTCTCCAGCAAGTCTGAAGAAAGAATGACTCAGCCCAAGTGTATATATATATATGCCATGTGTCTTCCTAAGAATTAAGGGTGGCTTTCTCGCAAGCAGCACCGCGGGTGCGGTCACTCTTCACCGCGGGTGCGCTGTGCCCACGGCATGCCTTTCATTTTCTGAAATTCGACGACCGCGGGTGCGGTACATATAAGACCGCGGGTGCGGTGACATTACCGGGTGCGGTGACGTTTGCACCGCGGGTGCGGTGTCATTTCTGTAAATACTTTCCAACTCTCTGTCCATCAACCGCGGGTGCACTCCTTCTTGGACCGCGGGTGCGGTGACCCTACTGTAACATGACCAATTTTCTGTCCATGCACCGCGGGTGCGGTGCTTCTCTAGGCGCGGGTGCGGTCCCTTTCTTCAAGAACACTTCATCTTTTCATTTTATCCACATACAATCTAGGCATTACAGTCAATGTGCATTCTATCAATCTCTAGTACACAACAATACACATAGGAATCAATATTTCATTTCAAGTCATTTCGACGGCATAACGGCGGATTCTCGATACCGATCATATTAACACAACATAATCAATATCAACAACTCACAATTCTCATCATCACACATGCTAAGCTCTGAAATCTGTATATGCTCAATCAATTAGATGCTGAAATTTCACACGAATCGCATATGGTCTCATTTCTTCGTTCCGGTTTCAATTACCCTATGTCCAACATATCAAGAACACATACTAACCATCATATCACAATTCTTTCGACACATGGAATCTAAATCATGCTGAAACGTAACCAAACTTACATCCTCTTGTAGCCTTGGGTGAGAGGAGCACAAATCTAGTCTCGGATTGAAAATCGGATGAATATATCTTGCACAAATCAATTTCTAAGAAAATGAAGCATGAAGGAATTCTTGAAGGTTTCTCTCGGTTCCTGCTTGGAAGATGCTGAAGAATGACAGCAGTACAAAGTTTATATATCACATGTCATGTGTCAACATAATACTTCAAGGTGGATTTCTCGCACAGAGCACCGCGGGTGCGCTCCTTCTTGACCGCGGGTGCGGTTAGCTCACGGCATCCCCTTCCAATTTTTCAAAATCGACAACCGCGGGTGCGGTCCTGTGTTCACCGCGGGTGCGTTCACCCTACTGTAAATCTTCCACATTTCATGAGTCACAACCGCGGGTGCGGTAGAAGACTAAGCGTGGGTGCGGTCTGATGCGAACACGGATGGTCAGGCGCCAAGGAAAGCATGGGACCCTTTGGAGTTGCCGGAGGGACCAACCACGAGGGGACGCCTAAAGAAGTTCAAGGAGGCATTACAAGGAGTCATGAGCAAGCATGAAGGGGTCGTGATGCATGGGAGCACGTTTGGAGGCCAGCGGAATGTGATTCAAGCATTGTTGGAGCCGGCCGAGTCTACACGGATGTGCACACGGACCTGCACACGGGGTCCGTGTCCTTTACAGCCGAGGATGAAGAATTCCAGTGCCTACACGGACCCGAGCACGGACCAGTACACGGGGTCCGTGTCCTATGATATTTGCGAAGACAGTGTCTACACGGACCCGTACACGGAGGTGAGTACGGGGTCCATGTCCTTTGTTTCCAGCTGAAGTTATTTTCGAGTGTACACGGACCCGGGCACGGAGGGCTACACGGGGTCCGTGTCTGAGACGGCTGCGCGGGAATATTTTTCCTTTCTAGAGTTTTAATTATTTTGGAGACTAGATTTTTGATTCTTTTTGACATATAAATATGTTTTGGACGAAATTTTACACACAATTCAGATCATTATTGATATTTTATCATTGTTCTTGAGTTTTCTCTCAAACAATTAAAGCTTTTGCTTTGTCAAACAAAAATCAAACTTATCAAAGTTTTTAACTTTGTGGCGTTTGTCGATCGTGCTTGTGCGGATTGTCGTCGACTTGTTCTTCGAAGGTTCGTTATAATCTCGGTTGTTTATCTCGTGATTATTTGTTGCTAGACTTTTCATAGTTTAGAGGTGAAAATCACAATACACACACTTGATTTAAAAGATCGGACAACAACGATTCTTTGTTCGTTATTGAATTGAGGGCGCGATTTGATTCTAATCGTGTTTGCTATTCGTCGTACAAAGATTCACATCACGGTCTGTCTTTATCAATATATTCAAGTTTTGCAACGTCGTTTCTCCCCTTGTTCTTGCATTCCATATTCATACTACATATCAATTCAAACGTATCAACAAGAATCTCGGGCATTACATTTCTCCCCCTCTTAGATATGAGTTCGTCCTCGAACTCGAAAGCACTCAATCAAGGTATATATAAGATGCAATATAATCAAAACTGAATAAATACTCACATCATGAAAATAGCTCGGGATATTTGTCTCATCTCTGATTCTATCCCCAAGTCGCTTCTTCAATGCCATGACAACTCCACTAGACTTTCACTAGCGGAATAGTCTTCGTTCTGAGCTGCTTTTTTTTTCGATCCAAAATTTGCAATGGTTGCTCAAAATAACTCAGTGTATCGTCAAGCTCGGCCTCATCAGGCTGAATGACATGAGAACATCAGGCATGTATCTACGCAGCATCGATATATGAAAAACATCATGTATCCCATATAAAGAAAGAGGAAGAGCAGTCGATATGCTCGATCGCAAATCTTTTCAAGAATCTCGTACGGACCAATGTATCTAGGAGACAATTCCCGTTTGCCAAATCTGACAACGCCTCTGAATGGAGAAATCTTCAAGAATACTCTGTCTCCCTATTCAAATACTAACGGTCTACGTCTGATGTTCGCATACTTGGCTTGTCTATCCTGCGCCATCTTCATTCTCTTCTGAATGATCTTCACCTTCTCAGTCATTTCACGAATCATATCAGGTCCAAGTTCTGGTACCCAGATACATCATCCTAAAACAGAGGAGATCTGCACTTCTTGCCATATAACGCCTCAAACGGTGCCATCTCGATGCTCGTTTGATAGCTGTTGTTGTACGAGAATTCACAAAGTGGTAGTGAATCTTGCCAACTAGTGCCAAAATCTAGTACTACAGCTCTCAACATATCCTCTAATGTTTGGATAGTCCGCTCTGACTGTCCGTCTGTCTGAGGATGATAAGCAGTGCTCAGATGTAATGTCGTACCTAAAGCCTGCTGCAGACTGTGCCAGATATGAGAAGTGAATCGTGGATCACGATCTGATACGATCGACTTCGGCACACCATGCAGTCTGACTACCTCTCTGATATATATCTCAGCCATCTGATCATGTCGGTACGTCATTCTGTACGGAATAAAACAAGCTGATTTGGTCAATCTGTCAATAATGACCCAAATCGCATCACAGCCCCGGGATGATCGTGGTAACTTCGTAACGAAATCCATGGAAATGTGATCCCATTTCCATTCAGGAATAGAGAAACTCTGAAGTAGACCTCCGGGCTTCTTCCTCTCGGCCTTACCTGTTGGCAATTCAAGCACTTAGACACAAACTCTGCAATATCTGACTTCATCTGTTTCCACCAGAATTGTGTCTTCAAATCGTTGTACATCTTCCTGCCACCAGGATGAATACTGAACCGACTACAGTACCCTTCTAACAATATCTGTTGTTTCAAATCTGAAACATCTGGCACTACAAGACGGTTATTCACATACAGAATATGATTATGTACCTGATATTCTGACTGATGTCCTGATCTGACCATCTGAATCGACTTCTGAATATTCTGATTAGTTCTTTGTGCTGCTTTAATTCTCAAAATCAAATCTGGCTCAACTTGAATCGTAGCAAGTCGTAGTGGTCTACTATCTGTATCAAATGCTAATCCAGAAAAACAGCAATCTTCAATCATATTCGAAACACCTATCGTCGTAAGGATAGGGAACATACCTTCCGACTCAAGGCATCAGCTGCTGCATTCGATTTTCCTGGATAGTATTTTGATCTCGCAATTAAAATCCTTCAGCAAATCGAGCCATCTACGCTGTCTCATGTTTAACTCTGACTGAGAAAACATATACTTTAGGCTTTTGTGATCATAGTAGATTTCAAATTTCTCGCCATAAAGATAGTGACGCCAGATCTTCAATGCAAAGGCAATGGCCGCCAATTCAAGATCATGAATTGGGTAGCGAGTCTCGTGTGGCTTCAACTGTCTCGAGGCATATGAGATTACATCCGCTGCATAATAATACATCCTAGCCCTCTGTGAGATGCATCACAATATACAACGAAATCACCAATACCTGAAGGTGTATCGTCAATACTGGAGCACTGTTCAGTCGTCTCTTCAACTCTAAAAAGCTAGATCACAGGCTTCAGACCACACGAATGGCGCATTCTTCTGTGTCAACTCGGTAATCGGTTTCGTGATACTGGAGAAATCTTTAATAAATCGTCGGTAATACCCTGCTAAACCCATAAACTGCGTATCTCTGGCACAGAAGTCGGTCTCGGCCAACTGATCACAGCTTCAACTTTACTCGGATCCACAGATATACCGTCTCCGGATATAATATGACCCAAGAAGACAACCTGTCTCAGCCAAAACTCACACTTTGACAGTTTAGCATATAATTTCTCATTTCTCAATGTCGCAGCACAGTTCTTAAATGTCTGGCATGCTCAGTTTCATTCTTGGAATATACCAAATATCATCAATAAAAACAATAACAAACTCATCCAGATACTTCTGAAAGATACTGTAATAGCCGAGCTTGGTGTACGGTACGGTTTAAGATTTCGTAAGTTTATTGACTACTTTGTCAAGTTTAGGTATAGTTTGGATGTTAAGAGTTTCGATTTATGATTTATTATGGTGGTTATAGATGTTGTGTAGTGCTATTGTAGCGGCGTTACGATTAAATTCATGATAATTCGTATGTTGAGCCAATTGGTATAGGCCAATTGGAGTGATTAGATAAGACATAGAGGTGTAACTTTCTTATTTTGAGTTTTGTTCAAATCATTGTGAATGTAAGCCAAAAGAGCCTCGAAGTGTGT